>NW_026991858.1:0-120425 GCF_029215605.1 Mirounga angustirostris
ACTCGCCTCTTGTCTATGAGGCTCGTAACGTTGCCCCGTGTGTGCCTGCAGGCAGCCCTAGAGCCAACCAGCGAACTCAAAGGAACAACTCTGTAGAGAATTCCTGCTTCGGCTAAAATAGCCCTGCCTGAGGCTGGAAGCAGTTTGCTGTGTGCCGGCGTGAGCGCACTGCAAGTGAGTCCACAAGCATTTTCCGGGGAAAGCTCAGGCCCCGGCAGAAGGCAGAACACGACTCCCCACTTGCTTCATGGAACTAGCAGTGCGGCCCCACTTTTGCATGGAAGTCTTATCGCTAGCTTTGTAACTCGAAGAAACAACACTGTAGAGGGACCGTGCTTCAGCTACCGTCGTCCTCTCTGAGGGGGAAGCAATTTAGAGTGTACGGTGGGTGAGAGCCTGGGGACGGGGTCCATACTTCAAATCGAGGGAGACACAGGCCGGAACAGAAGGCAGCTCTCAACTCGCCTCTTGTTTATGAGGCTCGTACCGTTGCCCCGAGTGTGCCTGCAGGCAGGTCTAAAGCGAACAAGGGAACTCAAAGGATCAAGTTTGTAGAGGATTCCTTCTTAGGCTGAAAGAGCCATGCCTGAAGGTGGAAGCGTTTTGCTGTGTGTATGCATGAGCGCACTGCAAGTGAGTCCGAACCCATTTCCGAAGTGCGACTCAGGCCCCGGTAGAAGGCACAGCACGACTCCCCACTCGTTTCGTGAGGCTAGCACTGCGGCCCCACTGTTGCATGCAAGTCGAATCGCTAGCATACTCACTCGAAGAACAACACTGTGGAGAAACCGTGGCTTTAGCTACCGGGGACATCTCTGAGGGCGGAAGCAGTTTAGGGTGTACTGTGGGTGAGAGCCTGGGGACGGGTTCCATAAGTAAAATCGAGGGAGACTCAGGCCTGAGGAGAAGGCAGCTCTCAACTCGCCTCTTGTTTATGGGGCTCATAATGTTGCCCCGTGTGTGTTTGCAGGCAAGCCTAAAGCCAACCAGCGAACTCAAAGGAACAACTCTGTGGAGAATTCCTGCTTCGGCTAAAATAGCCCTGCCTGAGGCTGGAAGCAGTTTGCTGTGTGCCGGCGTGAGCGCACTGCAAGTGAGTCCGAAAGCATTTTCCGGGGGAGGCTCAGGCCCCGGCAGAAGGCGGAACACGGCTACCCACTTGCTTCATGGAGCTAGCACTGAGGCCCCACTTTTGCACGGACGTGTTATCGCTCGCTTTGTAACGCGAAGAAACTGCACTGTAGAGGGACCGTGCTTTAGCTAGCTGCGCTGTTACAGAGGGTGGAACTATTTTCAGTGTGTGGGCCAGATAGCTGGGGAAATGATCACATAAGTCACTCTGTGAGAAACGGCTTCGTTCGAAGGCACCTCTCGAATCAGATCCAGTTTCAAGAAGTTAGCACTCTTCTGGCATGTGTGCACGGAGGCCTAAGTTCCAGGCACCTCTTTCAGGAACAACACTGTAGAGAAACCGTGCTTTAGCGACCATCGACCTCTCTGAGGGAGGAAGCAGTTTCCAGGCTACCGTGGGTGAGAGCCTGGGGAACAAACCGAGGGAGGAGAAGTCCGGGCCAGAAGGCACCTCTCGACTCAGCTCTTGCTACCTGAAACTAACACTACTGCTCCATGTTTGCAGAGGAATGCTAAGTGCGCCACAGGGATTTAGCAGAAAGAAGCTGGTCAAGAATCCCAGCTTCAGCTCATTCGCCTCTCCACAGGGTGGCAGCATTTTCAACTGTGCTTGAGTGCAAACCTGGGGAAGGAGTCCTAGCAGAATTCCGAGGGAGAAATAAGCATGGGCAGAGGGCACCTCTTGACTCAACTCTTGTTTCGGGAACCTACATCGGCACTCCCGTGTGTGTGTGTGGTCCCAAGTGCCATCCCCCCAGCGCCAACAAACAAAACTGGAGAGAACCCGTGCCTCAGCAAAGATCGCCCTTCCTGAGCGTGAACGTCATCTATTGTGTGTTTTTGTGAAAGCATGAGAAATGGAACCTAAACGTAACTCTGAGTGGAAGGAGGCCCGTAAGGAAGGCTGCTGTCGACTCACCTCTTGTTTTTGGAGATTAGCGCTGCTGTACCCTGTGTGCCTGGAGGCCTACTTACCAGGCTACGAACACCAAGAATCAATGCTGCAGAGTTAATGCGCTTTACTTCACATCGCCGTTCCTGAAGCTGGAGTAATTTTACAGTGTTCTAGTATGAGAGACCGGGGAGAGGGTCCCATACGTGAAATGGAGTGAGAAACAGGCCCGTGCGGAGGGCAGCTCTCAATTCACCTCTTGTTTCTGAGGCTGATACCGTTGCCCCATGTGTGCCTGCAGGCAGGCCTAAACCCCACCACTGATCTAAAAGGAACAACTCTGTAGAGAATTCCTGCTTAGGCTAAAAGAGCCATGCCTGAGGCTGGAAGCAGTTTGTGGTGTGCATGCGTGAGCGCACTGCACGTGAGTCCAAAAGCGTTTCACGAGTGAGACTCAGGCCCCGGCAGAAGGCAGAACACGACTCCCCACTTGTTCCATGGAGCTAGCCCTGCGGCCCCACTTTTGCAAAGAAGTCTTAAGCGCTAGCAGTCTCACTCGAAGAAACAACACTGTAGGGAAAACGTGCTTTCGCTACCGTGGACATCTCTGAGGGTGGAAGCAGTTTAGGGTGTACTGTGGGTGAGAGCCTGGGGACGGGTTCCATAAGTAAAATCGAGGGAGACTCAGGCCTGAGGAGAAGGCAGCTCTCAACTCGCCTCTCGTTTATGGGGCTCTTAACGTTGCCCCGTGTGTGCCTGCAGGCAGGCCTAGAGCCAACCAGCGAACTCAAAGGAACAGCTCTGTAGAGAATTCCTGCTTCGGCTAAAATAGCCCTGCCTGAGGCTGGAAGCATTTTGCAGTGTGCAGGCGTGAGCGCACTGCAAGTGAGTCCACAAGCATTTTCCGGGGGAGGCTCAGGCCCCGGCACAAGGCAGAACACGAGTACCCACTTGCTTCATGGAGCTAGCTCTGCGGCCCCACTTTTGCATGGAAGTCTTATCGCTGGCTTTGTAACTCGAAGAAACAACACTGTAGAGGGACCGTGCTTCAGCTACCGTCGTCCTCTCTGAGGGGGGAAGCCATTTAGAGTGTACGGTGGGTGAGAGCCTGGGGACGGGGTCCATACTTCAAATCGAGGGAGACACAGGCCAGAGCAGAAGGCAGCTCTCAACTCGCCTCTTGTCTATGAGGCTCGTACCGTTGCCCCGAGTGGGCCTGCAGGCAGGCCTAAAGCGAACCAGCAAACTCAAAGGAACAAGTTTGTACAGGATTCCTACTTAGGCTGAAAGAACCATGCCTGAAGGTGGAAGCCTTTTGCCGTGTGCATGCATGAGCGCACTGCAAGTGAGGCCGAAACCATTTCCCAAGGGCGACTCAGGCCCCGGCAGAAGGCAGAACACGGCTCCCCACTTGTTCCACGAACCTAGCAGTGCGGCCCCACTTTTGCAAGGAAGTCTAATCGCTAGCATTCTAACTCGAAGAAACTGCACTGTAGGGAAACCGTGCTTTCGCTACCATCGACCTCTCTGAAGGAGGAAGCAGTTAGAGTGGACAGTGGTTGAGAGCCTGGGGACTGGTTCCACAGGTAAAATCGAGGGAGACTCAGGCCTGAGGAGAAGGCAGCTCTCAACTCGCCTCTTGTCTATGAGGCTCGTAACGTTGCCCCGTGTGTGCCTGCAGGCAGCCCTAGAGCCAACCAGCGAACTCAAAGGAACAACTCTGTAGAGAATTCCTGCTTCGGCTAAAATAGCCCTGCCTGAGGCTGGAAGCAGTTTGCTGTGTGCCGGCGTGAGCGCACTGCAAGTGAGTCCACAAGCATTTTCCGGGGAAAGCTCAGGCCCCGGCAGAAGGCAGAACACGACTCCCCACTTGCTTCATGGAACTAGCAGTGCGGCCCCACTTTTGCATGGAAGTCTTATCGCTAGCTTTGTAACTCGAAGAAACAACACTGTAGAGGGACCGTGCTTCAGCTACCGTCGTCCTCTCTGAGGGGGAAGCAATTTAGAGTGTACGGTGGGTGAGAGCCTGGGGACGGGGTCCATACTTCAAATCGAGGGAGACACAGGCCGGAACAGAAGGCAGCTCTCAACTCGCCTCTTGTTTATGAGGCTCGTACCGTTGCCCCGAGTGTGCCTGCAGGCAGGTCTAAAGCGAACAAGGGAACTCAAAGGATCAAGTTTGTAGAGGATTCCTTCTTAGGCTGAAAGAGCCATGCCTGAAGGTGGAAGCGTTTTGCTGTGTGTATGCATGAGCGCACTGCAAGTGAGTCCGAACCCATTTCCGAAGTGCGACTCAGGCCCCGGTAGAAGGCACAGCACGACTCCCCACTCGTTTCGTGAGGCTAGCACTGCGGCCCCACTGTTGCATGCAAGTCGAATCGCTAGCATACTCACTCGAAGAACAACACTGTGGAGAAACCGTGGCTTTAGCTACCGGGGACATCTCTGAGGGCGGAAGCAGTTTAGGGTGTACTGTGGGTGAGAGCCTGGGGACGGGTTCCATAAGTAAAATCGAGGGAGACTCAGGCCTGAGGAGAAGGCAGCTCTCAACTCGCCTCTTGTTTATGGGGCTCATAATGTTGCCCCGTGTGTGTTTGCAGGCAAGCCTAAAGCCAACCAGCGAACTCAAAGGAACAACTCTGTGGAGAATTCCTGCTTCGGCTAAAATAGCCCTGCCTGAGGCTGGAAGCAGTTTGCTGTGTGCCGGCGTGAGCGCACTGCAAGTGAGTCCGAAAGCATTTTCCGGGGGAGGCTCAGGCCCCGGCAGAAGGCGGAACACGGCTACCCACTTGCTTCATGGAGCTAGCACTGAGGCCCCACTTTTGCACGGACGTGTTATCGCTCGCTTTGTAACGCGAAGAAACTGCACTGTAGAGGGACCGTGCTTTAGCTAGCTGCGCTGTTACAGAGGGTGGAACTATTTTCAGTGTGTGGGCCAGATAGCTGGGGAAATGATCACATAAGTCACTCTGTGAGAAACGGCTTCGTTCGAAGGCACCTCTCGAATCAGATCCAGTTTCAAGAAGTTAGCACTCTTCTGGCATGTGTGCACGGAGGCCTAAGTTCCAGGCACCTCTTTCAGGAACAACACTGTAGAGAAACCGTGCTTTAGCGACCATCGACCTCTCTGAGGGAGGAAGCAGTTTCCAGGCTACCGTGGGTGAGAGCCTGGGGAACAAACCGAGGGAGGAGAAGTCCGGGCCAGAAGGCACCTCTCGACTCAGCTCTTGCTACCTGAAACTAACACTACTGCTCCATGTTTGCAGAGGAATGCTAAGTGCGCCACAGGGATTTAGCAGAAAGAAGCTGGTCAAGAATCCCAGCTTCAGCTCATTCGCCTCTCCACAGGGTGGCAGCATTTTCAACTGTGCTTGAGTGCAAACCTGGGGAAGGAGTCCTAGCAGAATTCCGAGGGAGAAATAAGCATGGGCAGAGGGCACCTCTTGACTCAACTCTTGTTTCGGGAACCTACATCGGCACTCCCGTGTGTGTGTGTGGTCCCAAGTGCCATCCCCCCAGCGCCAACAAACAAAACTGGAGAGAACCCGTGCCTCAGCAAAGATCGCCCTTCCTGAGCGTGAACGTCATCTATTGTGTGTTTTTGTGAAAGCATGAGAAATGGAACCTAAACGTAACTCTGAGTGGAAGGAGGCCCGTAAGGAAGGCTGCTGTCGACTCACCTCTTGTTTTTGGAGATTAGCGCTGCTGTACCCTGTGTGCCTGGAGGCCTACTTACCAGGCTACGAACACCAAGAATCAATGCTGCAGAGTTAATGCGCTTTACTTCACATCGCCGTTCCTGAAGCTGGAGTAATTTTACAGTGTTCTAGTATGAGAGACCGGGGAGAGGGTCCCATACGTGAAATGGAGTGAGAAACAGGCCCGTGCGGAGGGCAGCTCTCAATTCACCTCTTGTTTCTGAGGCTGATACCGTTGCCCCATGTGTGCCTGCAGGCAGGCCTAAACCCCACCACTGATCTAAAAGGAACAACTCTGTAGAGAATTCCTGCTTAGGCTAAAAGAGCCATGCCTGAGGCTGGAAGCAGTTTGTGGTGTGCATGCGTGAGCGCACTGCACGTGAGTCCAAAAGCGTTTCACGAGTGAGACTCAGGCCCCGGCAGAAGGCAGAACACGACTCCCCACTTGTTCCATGGAGCTAGCCCTGCGGCCCCACTTTTGCAAAGAAGTCTTAAGCGCTAGCAGTCTCACTCGAAGAAACAACACTGTAGGGAAAACGTGCTTTCGCTACCGTGGACATCTCTGAGGGTGGAAGCAGTTTAGGGTGTACTGTGGGTGAGAGCCTGGGGACGGGTTCCATAAGTAAAATCGAGGGAGACTCAGGCCTGAGGAGAAGGCAGCTCTCAACTCGCCTCTCGTTTATGGGGCTCTTAACGTTGCCCCGTGTGTGCCTGCAGGCAGGCCTAGAGCCAACCAGCGAACTCAAAGGAACAGCTCTGTAGAGAATTCCTGCTTCGGCTAAAATAGCCCTGCCTGAGGCTGGAAGCATTTTGCAGTGTGCAGGCGTGAGCGCACTGCAAGTGAGTCCACAAGCATTTTCCGGGGGAGGCTCAGGCCCCGGCACAAGGCAGAACACGAGTACCCACTTGCTTCATGGAGCTAGCTCTGCGGCCCCACTTTTGCATGGAAGTCTTATCGCTGGCTTTGTAACTCGAAGAAACAACACTGTAGAGGGACCGTGCTTCAGCTACCGTCGTCCTCTCTGAGGGGGGAAGCCATTTAGAGTGTACGGTGGGTGAGAGCCTGGGGACGGGGTCCATACTTCAAATCGAGGGAGACACAGGCCAGAGCAGAAGGCAGCTCTCAACTCGCCTCTTGTCTATGAGGCTCGTACCGTTGCCCCGAGTGGGCCTGCAGGCAGGCCTAAAGCGAACCAGCAAACTCAAAGGAACAAGTTTGTACAGGATTCCTACTTAGGCTGAAAGAACCATGCCTGAAGGTGGAAGCCTTTTGCCGTGTGCATGCATGAGCGCACTGCAAGTGAGGCCGAAACCATTTCCCAAGGGCGACTCAGGCCCCGGCAGAAGGCAGAACACGGCTCCCCACTTGTTCCACGAACCTAGCAGTGCGGCCCCACTTTTGCAAGGAAGTCTAATCGCTAGCATTCTAACTCGAAGAAACTGCACTGTAGGGAAACCGTGCTTTCGCTACCATCGACCTCTCTGAAGGAGGAAGCAGTTAGAGTGGACAGTGGTTGAGAGCCTGGGGACTGGTTCCACAGGTAAAATCGAGGGAGACTCAGGCCTGAGGAGAAGGCAGCTCTCAACTCGCCTCTTGTCTATGAGGCTCGTAACGTTGCCCCGTGTGTGCCTGCAGGCAGCCCTAGAGCCAACCAGCGAACTCAAAGGAACAACTCTGTAGAGAATTCCTGCTTCGGCTAAAATAGCCCTGCCTGAGGCTGGAAGCAGTTTGCTGTGTGCCGGCGTGAGCGCACTGCAAGTGAGTCCACAAGCATTTTCCGGGGAAAGCTCAGGCCCCGGCAGAAGGCAGAACACGACTCCCCACTTGCTTCATGGAACTAGCAGTGCGGCCCCACTTTTGCATGGAAGTCTTATCGCTAGCTTTGTAACTCGAAGAAACAACACTGTAGAGGGACCGTGCTTCAGCTACCGTCGTCCTCTCTGAGGGGGAAGCAATTTAGAGTGTACGGTGGGTGAGAGCCTGGGGACGGGGTCCATACTTCAAATCGAGGGAGACACAGGCCGGAACAGAAGGCAGCTCTCAACTCGCCTCTTGTTTATGAGGCTCGTACCGTTGCCCCGAGTGTGCCTGCAGGCAGGTCTAAAGCGAACAAGGGAACTCAAAGGATCAAGTTTGTAGAGGATTCCTTCTTAGGCTGAAAGAGCCATGCCTGAAGGTGGAAGCGTTGTGCTGTGTGTATGCATGAGCGCACTGCAAGTGAGTCCGAACCCATTTCCGAAGTGCGACTCAGGCCCCGGTAGAAGGCACAGCACGACTCCCCACTCGTTTCGTGAGGCTAGCACTGCGGCCCCACTGTTGCATGCAAGTCGAATCGCTAGCATACTCACTCGAAGAACAACACTGTGGAGAAACCGTGGCTTTAGCTACCGGGGACATCTCTGAGGGCGGAAGCAGTTTAGGGTGTACTGTGGGTGAGAGCCTGGGGACGGGTTCCATAAGTAAAATCGAGGGAGACTCAGGCCTGAGGAGAAGGCAGCTCTCAACTCGCCTCTTGTTTATGGGGCTCATAATGTTGCCCCGTGTGTGTTTGCAGGCAAGCCTAAAGCCAACCAGCGAACTCAAAGGAACAACTCTGTGGAGAATTCCTGCTTCGGCTAAAATAGCCCTGCCTGAGGCTGGAAGCAGTTTGCTGTGTGCCGGCGTGAGCGCACTGCAAGTGAGTCCGAAAGCATTTTCCGGGGGAGGCTCAGGCCCCGGCAGAAGGCGGAACACGGCTACCCACTTGCTTCATGGAGCTAGCACTGAGGCCCCACTTTTGCACGGACGTGTTATCGCTCGCTTTGTAACGCGAAGAAACTGCACTGTAGAGGGACCGTGCTTTAGCTAGCTGCGCTGTTACAGAGGGTGGAACTATTTTCAGTGTGTGGGCCAGATAGCTGGGGAAATGATCACATAAGTCACTCTGTGAGAAACGGCTTCGTTCGAAGGCACCTCTCGAATCAGATCCAGTTTCAAGAAGTTAGCACTCTTCTGGCATGTGTGCACGGAGGCCTAAGTTCCAGGCACCTCTTTCAGGAACAACACTGTAGAGAAACCGTGCTTTAGCGACCATCGACCTCTCTGAGGGAGGAAGCAGTTTCCAGGCTACCGTGGGTGAGAGCCTGGGGAACAAACCGAGGGAGGAGAAGTCCGGGCCAGAAGGCACCTCTCGACTCAGCTCTTGCTACCTGAAACTAACACTACTGCTCCATGTTTGCAGAGGAATGCTAAGTGCGCCACAGGGATTTAGCAGAAAGAAGCTGGTCAAGAATCCCAGCTTCAGCTCATTCGCCTCTCCACAGGGTGGCAGCATTTTCAACTGTGCTTGAGTGCAAACCTGGGGAAGGAGTCCTAGCAGAATTCCGAGGGAGAAATAAGCATGGGCAGAGGGCACCTCTTGACTCAACTCTTGTTTCGGGAACCTACATCGGCACTCCCGTGTGTGTGTGTGGTCCCAAGTGCCATCCCCCCAGCGCCAACAAACAAAACTGGAGAGAACCCGTGCCTCAGCAAAGATCGCCCTTCCTGAGCGTGAACGTCATCTATTGTGTGTTTTTGTGAAAGCATGAGAAATGGAACCTAAACGTAACTCTGAGTGGAAGGAGGCCCGTAAGGAAGGCTGCTGTCGACTCACCTCTTGTTTTTGGAGATTAGCGCTGCTGTACCCTGTGTGCCTGGAGGCCTACTTACCAGGCTACGAACACCAAGAATCAATGCTGCAGAGTTAATGCGCTTTACTTCACATCGCCGTTCCTGAAGCTGGAGTAATTTTACAGTGTTCTAGTATGAGAGACCGGGGAGAGGGTCCCATACGTGAAATGGAGTGAGAAACAGGCCCGTGCGGAGGGCAGCTCTCAATTCACCTCTTGTTTCTGAGGCTGATACCGTTGCCCCATGTGTGCCTGCAGGCAGGCCTAAACCCCACCACTGATCTAAAAGGAACAACTCTGTAGAGAATTCCTGCTTAGGCTAAAAGAGCCATGCCTGAGGCTGGAAGCAGTTTGTGGTGTGCATGCGTGAGCGCACTGCACGTGAGTCCAAAAGCGTTTCACGAGTGAGACTCAGGCCCCGGCAGAAGGCAGAACACGACTCCCCACTTGTTCCATGGAGCTAGCCCTGCGGCCCCACTTTTGCAAAGAAGTCTTAAGCGCTAGCAGTCTCACTCGAAGAAACAACACTGTAGGGAAAACGTGCTTTCGCTACCGTGGACATCTCTGAGGGTGGAAGCAGTTTAGGGTGTACTGTGGGTGAGAGCCTGGGGACGGGTTCCATAAGTAAAATCGAGGGAGACTCAGGCCTGAGGAGAAGGCAGCTCTCAACTCGCCTCTCGTTTATGGGGCTCTTAACGTTGCCCCGTGTGTGCCTGCAGGCAGGCCTAGAGCCAACCAGCGAACTCAAAGGAACAGCTCTGTAGAGAATTCCTGCTTCGGCGAAAATAGCCCTGCCTGAGGCTGGAAGCATTTTGCAGTGTGCAGGCGTGAGCGCACTGCAAGGGAGTCCACAAGCATTTTCCGGGGGAGGCTCAGGCCCCGGCACAAGGCAGAACACGAGTACCCACTTGCTTCATGGAGCTAGCTCTGCGGCCCCACTTTTGCATGGAAGTCTTATCGCTGGCTTTGTAACTCGAAGAAACAACACTGTAGAGGGACCGTGCTTCAGCTACCGTCGTCCTCTCTGAGGGGGGAAGCCATTTAGAGTGTACGGTGGGTGAGAGCCTGGGGACGGGGTCCATACTTCAAATCGAGGGAGACACAGGCCAGAGCAGAAGGCAGCTCTCAACTCGCCTCTTGTCTATGAGGCTCGTACCGTTGCCCCGAGTGGGCCTGCAGGCAGGCCTAAAGCGAACCAGCAAACTCAAAGGAACAAGTTTGTACAGGATTCCTACTTAGGCTGAAAGAACCATGCCTGAAGGTGGAAGCCTTTTGCCGTGTGCATGCATGAGCGCACTGCAAGTGAGGCCGAAACCATTTCCCAAGGGCGACTCAGGCCCCGGCAGAAGGCAGAACACGGCTCCCCACTTGTTCCACGAACCTAGCAGTGCGGCCCCACTTTTGCAAGGAAGTCTAATCGCTAGCATTCTAACTCGAAGAAACTGCACTGTAGGGAAAGCGTGCTTTCGCTACCATCGACCTCTCTGAAGGAGGAAGCAGTTAGAGTGGACAGTGGTTGAGAGCCTGGGGACTGGTTCCACAGGTAAAATCGAGGGAGACTCAGGCCTGAGGAGAAGGCAGCTCTCAACTCGCCTCTTGTCTATGAGGCTCGTAACGTTGCCCCGTGTGTGCCTGCAGGCAGCCCTAGAGCCAACCAGCGAACTCAAAGGAACAACTCTGTAGAGAATTCCTGCTTCGGCTAAAATAGCCCTGCCTGAGGCTGGAAGCAGTTTGCTGTGTGCCGGCGTGAGCGCACTGCAAGTGAGTCCACAAGCATTTTCCGGGGAAAGCTCAGGCCCCGGCAGAAGGCAGAACACGACTCCCCACTTGCTTCATGGAACTAGCAGTGCGGCCCCACTTTTGCATGGAAGTCTTATCGCTAGCTTTGTAACTCGAAGAAACAACACTGTAGAGGGACCGTGCTTCAGCTACCGTCGTCCTCTCTGAGGGGGAAGCAATTTAGAGTGTACGGTGGGTGAGAGCCTGGGGACGGGGTCCATACTTCAAATCGAGGGAGACACAGGCCGGAACAGAAGGCAGCTCTCAACTCGCCTCTTGTTTATGAGGCTCGTACCGTTGCCCCGAGTGTGCCTGCAGGCAGGTCTAAAGCGAACAAGGGAACTCAAAGGATCAAGTTTGTAGAGGATTCCTTCTTAGGCTGAAAGAGCCATGCCTGAAGGTGGAAGCGTTGTGCTGTGTGTATGCATGAGCGCACTGCAAGTGAGTCCGAACCCATTTCCGAAGTGCGACTCAGGCCCCGGTAGAAGGCACAGCACGACTCCCCACTCGTTTCGTGAGGCTAGCACTGCGGCCCCACTGTTGCATGCAAGTCGAATCGCTAGCATACTCCCTCGAAGAACAACACTGTGGAGAAACCGTGGCTTTAGCTACCGGGGACATCTCTGAGGGCGGAAGCAGTTTAGGGTGTACTGTGGGTGAGAGCCTGGGGACGGGTTCCATAAGTAAAATCGAGGGAGACTCAGGCCTGAGGAGAAGGCAGCTCTCAACTCGCCTCTTGTTTATGGGGCTCATAATGTTGCCCCGTGTGTGTTTGCAGGCAAGCCTAAAGCCAACCAGCGAACTCAAAGGAACAACTCTGTGGAGAATTCCTGCTTCGGCTAAAATAGCCCTGCCTGAGGCTGGAAGCAGTTTGCTGTGTGCCGGCGTGAGCGCACTGCAAGTGAGTCCGAAAGCATTTTCCGGGGGAGGCTCAGGCCCCGGCAGAAGGCGGAACACGGCTACCCACTTGCTTCATGGAGCTAGCACTGAGGCCCCACTTTTGCACGGACGTGTTATCGCTCGCTTTGTAACGCGAAGAAACTGCACTGTAGAGGGACCGTGCTTTAGCTAGCTGCGCTGTTACAGAGGGTGGAACTATTTTCAGTGTGTGGGCCAGATAGCTGGGGAAATGATCACATAAGTCACTCTGTGAGAAACGGCTTCGTTCGAAGGCACCTCTCGAATCAGATCCAGTTTCAAGAAGTTAGCACTCTTCTGGCATGTGTGCACGGAGGCCTAAGTTCCAGGCACCTCTTTCAGGAACAACACTGTAGAGAAACCGTGCTTTAGCGACCATCGACCTCTCTGAGGGAGGAAGCAGTTTCCAGGCTACCGTGGGTGAGAGCCTGGGGAACAAACCGAGGGAGGAGAAGTCCGGGCCAGAAGGCACCTCTCGACTCAGCTCTTGCTACCTGAAACTAACACTACTGCTCCATGTTTGCAGAGGAATGCTAAGTGCGCCACAGGGATTTAGCAGAAAGAAGCTGGTCAAGAATCCCAGCTTCAGCTCATTCGCCTCTCCACAGGGTGGCAGCATTTTCAACTGTGCTTGAGTGCAAACCTGGGGAAGGAGTCCTAGCAGAATTCCGAGGGAGAAATAAGCATGGGCAGAGGGCACCTCTTGACTCAACTCTTGTTTCGGGAACCTACATCGGCACTCCCGTGTGTGTGTGTGGTCCCAAGTGCCATCCCCCCAGCGCCAACAAACAAAACTGGAGAGAACCCGTGCCTCAGCAAAGATCGCCCTTCCTGAGCGTGAACGTCATCTATTGTGTGTTTTTGTGAAAGCATGAGAAATGGAACCTAAACGTAACTCTGAGTGGAAGGAGGCCCGTAAGGAAGGCTGCTGTCGACTCACCTCTTGTTTTTGGAGATTAGCGCTGCTGTACCCTGTGTGCCTGGAGGCCTACTTACCAGGCTACGAACACCAAGAATCAATGCTGCAGAGTTAATGCGCTTTACTTCACATCGCCGTTCCTGAAGCTGGAGTAATTTTACAGTGTTCTAGTATGAGAGACCGGGGAGAGGGTCCCATACGTGAAATGGAGTGAGAAACAGGCCCGTGCGGAGGGCAGCTCTCAATTCACCTCTTGTTTCTGAGGCTGATACCGTTGCCCCATGTGTGCCTGCAGGCAGGCCTAAACCCCACCACTGATCTAAAAGGAACAACTCTGTAGAGAATTCCTGCTTAGGCTAAAAGAGCCATGCCTGAGGCTGGAAGCAGTTTGTGGTGTGCATGCGTGAGCGCACTGCACGTGAGTCCAAAAGCGTTTCACGAGTGAGACTCAGGCCCCGGCAGAAGGCAGAACACGACTCCCCACTTGTTCCATGGAGCTAGCCCTGCGGCCCCACTTTTGCAAAGAAGTCTTAAGCGCTAGCAGTCTCACTCGAAGAAACAACACTGTAGGGAAAACGTGCTTTCGCTACCGTGGACATCTCTGAGGGTGGAAGCAGTTTAGGGTGTACTGTGGGTGAGAGCCTGGGGACGGGTTCCATAAGTAAAATCGAGGGAGACTCAGGCCTGAGGAGAAGGCAGCTCTCAACTCGCCTCTCGTTTATGGGGCTCTTAACGTTGCCCCGTGTGTGCCTGCAGGCAGGCCTAGAGCCAACCAGCGAACTCAAAGGAACAGCTCTGTAGAGAATTCCTGCTTCGGCGAAAATAGCCCTGCCTGAGGCTGGAAGCATTTTGCAGTGTGCAGGCGTGAGCGCACTGCAAGTGAGTCCACAAGCATTTTCCGGGGGAGGCTCAGGCCCCGGCACAAGGCAGAACACGAGTACCCACTTGCTTCATGGAGCTAGCTCTGCGGCCCCACTTTTGCATGGAAGTCTTATCGCTGGCTTTGTAACTCGAAGAAACAACACTGTAGAGGGACCGTGCTTCAGCTACCGTCGTCCTCTCTGAGGGGGGAAGCCATTTAGAGTGTACGGTGGGTGAGAGCCTGGGGACGGGGTCCATACTTCAAATCGAGGGAGACACAGGCCAGAGCAGAAGGCAGCTCTCAACTCGCCTCTTGTCTATGAGGCTCGTACCGTTGCCCCGAGTGGGCCTGCAGGCAGGCCTAAAGCGAACCAGCAAACTCAAAGGAACAAGTTTGTACAGGATTCCTACTTAGGCTGAAAGAACCATGCCTGAAGGTGGAAGCCTTTTGCCGTGTGCATGCATGAGCGCACTGCAAGTGAGGCCGAAACCATTTCCCAAGGGCGACTCAGGCCCCGGCAGAAGGCAGAACACGGCTCCCCACTTGTTCCACGAACCTAGCAGTGCGGCCCCACTTTTGCAAGGAAGTCTAATCGCTAGCATTCTAACTCGAAGAAACTGCACTGTAGGGAAAGCGTGCTTTCGCTACCATCGACCTCTCTGAAGGAGGAAGCAGTTAGAGTGGACAGTGGTTGAGAGCCTGGGGACTGGTTCCACAGGTAAAATCGAGGGAGACTCAGGCCTGAGGAGAAGGCAGCTCTCAACTCGCCTCTTGTCTATGAGGCTCGTAACGTTGCCCCGTGTGTGCCTGCAGGCAGCCCTAGAGCCAACCAGCGAACTCAAAGGAACAACTCTGTAGAGAATTCCTGCTTCGGCTAAAATAGCCCTGCCTGAGGCTGGAAGCAGTTTGCTGTGTGCCGGCGTGAGCGCACTGCAAGTGAGTCCACAAGCATTTTCCGGGGAAAGCTCAGGCCCCGGCAGAAGGCAGAACACGACTCCCCACTTGCTTCATGGAACTAGCAGTGCGGCCCCACTTTTGCATGGAAGTCTTATCGCTAGCTTTGTAACTCGAAGAAACAACACTGTAGAGGGACCGTGCTTCAGCTACCGTCGTCCTCTCTGAGGGGGAAGCAATTTAGAGTGTACGGTGGGTGAGAGCCTGGGGACGGGGTCCATACTTCAAATCGAGGGAGACACAGGCCGGAACAGAAGGCAGCTCTCAACTCGCCTCTTGTTTATGAGGCTCGTACCGTTGCCCCGAGTGTGCCTGCAGGCAGGTCTAAAGCGAACAAGGGAACTCAAAGGATCAAGTTTGTAGAGGATTCCTTCTTAGGCTGAAAGAGCCATGCCTGAAGGTGGAAGCGTTGTGCTGTGTGTATGCATGAGCGCACTGCAAGTGAGTCCGAACCCATTTCCGAAGTGCGACTCAGGCCCCGGTAGAAGGCACAGCACGACTCCCCACTCGTTTCGTGAGGCTAGCACTGCGGCCCCACTGTTGCATGCAAGTCGAATCGCTAGCATACTCCCTCGAAGAACAACACTGTGGAGAAACCGTGGCTTTAGCTACCGGGGACATCTCTGAGGGCGGAAGCAGTTTAGGGTGTACTGTGGGTGAGAGCCTGGGGACGGGTTCCATAAGTAAAATCGAGGGAGACTCAGGCCTGAGGAGAAGGCAGCTCTCAACTCGCCTCTTGTTTATGGGGCTCATAATGTTGCCCCGTGTGTGTTTGCAGGCAAGCCTAAAGCCAACCAGCGAACTCAAAGGAACAACTCTGTGGAGAATTCCTGCTTCGGCTAAAATAGCCCTGCCTGAGGCTGGAAGCAGTTTGCTGTGTGCCGGCGTGAGCGCACTGCAAGTGAGTCCGAAAGCATTTTCCGGGGGAGGCTCAGGCCCCGGCAGAAGGCGGAACACGGCTACCCACTTGCTTCATGGAGCTAGCACTGAGGCCCCACTTTTGCACGGACGTGTTATCGCTCGCTTTGTAACGCGAAGAAACTGCACTGTAGAGGGACCGTGCTTTAGCTAGCTGCGCTGTTACAGAGGGTGGAACTATTTTCAGTGTGTGGGCCAGATAGCTGGGGAAATGATCACATAAGTCACTCTGTGAGAAACGGCTTCGTTCGAAGGCACCTCTCGAATCAGATCCAGTTTCAAGAAGTTAGCACTCTTCTGGCATGTGTGCACGGAGGCCTAAGTTCCAGGCACCTCTTTCAGGAACAACACTGTAGAGAAACCGTGCTTTAGCGACCATCGACCTCTCTGAGGGAGGAAGCAGTTTCCAGGCTACCGTGGGTGAGAGCCTGGGGAACAAACCGAGGGAGGAGAAGTCCGGGCCAGAAGGCACCTCTCGACTCAGCTCTTGCTACCTGAAACTAACACTACTGCTCCATGTTTGCAGAGGAATGCTAAGTGCGCCACAGGGATTTAGCAGAAAGAAGCTGGTCAAGAATCCCAGCTTCAGCTCATTCGCCTCTCCACAGGGTGGCAGCATTTTCAACTGTGCTTGAGTGCAAACCTGGGGAAGGAGTCCTAGCAGAATTCCGAGGGAGAAATAAGCATGGGCAGAGGGCACCTCTTGACTCAACTCTTGTTTCGGGAACCTACATCGGCACTCCCGTGTGTGTGTGTGGTCCCAAGTGCCATCCCCCCAGCGCCAACAAACAAAACTGGAGAGAACCCGTGCCTCAGCAAAGATCGCCCTTCCTGAGCGTGAACGTCATCTATTGTGTGTTTTTGTGAAAGCATGAGAAATGGAACCTAAACGTAACTCTGAGTGGAAGGAGGCCCGTAAGGAAGGCTGCTGTCGACTCACCTCTTGTTTTTGGAGATTAGCGCTGCTGTACCCTGTGTGCCTGGAGGCCTACTTACCAGGCTACGAACACCAAGAATCAATGCTGCAGAGTTAATGCGCTTTACTTCACATCGCCGTTCCTGAAGCTGGAGTAATTTTACAGTGTTCTAGTATGAGAGACCGGGGAGAGGGTCCCATACGTGAAATGGAGTGAGAAACAGGCCCGTGCGGAGGGCAGCTCTCAATTCACCTCTTGTTTCTGAGGCTGATACCGTTGCCCCATGTGTGCCTGCAGGCAGGCCTAAACCCCACCACTGATCTAAAAGGAACAACTCTGTAGAGAATTCCTGCTTAGGCTAAAAGAGCCATGCCTGAGGCTGGAAGCAGTTTGTGGTGTGCATGCGTGAGCGCACTGCACGTGAGTCCAAAAGCGTTTCACGAGTGAGACTCAGGCCCCGGCAGAAGGCAGAACACGGCTCCCCACTTGTTCCACGAACCTAGCAGTGCGGCCCCACTTTTGCAAGGAAGTCTAATCGCTAGCATTCTAACTCGAAGAAACAACACTGTAGGGAAAACGTGCTTTCGCTACCGTGGACATCTCTGAGCGTGGAAGCAGTTAGAGTAGACAGTGGTTGAGAGCCTGGGGACTGGTTCCACAGGTAAAATCGAGGGAGACTCAGGCCTGAGGAGAAGGCAGCTCTCAACTCGCCTCTTGTCTATGAGGCTCGTAACGTTGCCCCGTGTGTGCCTGCAGGCAGCCCTAGAGCCAACCAGCGAACTCAAAGGAACAACTCTGTAGAGAATTCCTGCTTCGGCTAAAATAGCCCTGCCTGAGGCTGGAAGCAGTTTGCTGTGTGCCGGCGTGAGCGCACTGCAAGTGAGTCCACAAGCATTTTCCGGGGAAAGCTCAGGCCCCGGCAGAAGGCAGAACACGACTCCCCACTTGCTTCATGGAACTAGCAGTGCGGCCCCACTTTTGCATGGAAGTCTTATCGCTAGCTTTGTAACTCGAAGAAACAACACTGTAGAGGGACCGTGCTTCAGCTACCGTCGTCCTCTCTGAGGGGGAAGCAATTTAGAGTGTACGGTGGGTGAGAGCCTGGGGACGGGGTCCATACTTCAAATCGAGGGAGACACAGGCCGGAACAGAAGGCAGCTCTCAACTCGCCTCTTGTTTATGAGGCTCGTACCGTTGCCCCGAGTGTGCCTGCAGGCAGGTCTAAAGCGAACAAGGGAACTCAAAGGATCAAGTTTGTAGAGGATTCCTTCTTAGGCTGAAAGAGCCATGCCTGAAGGTGGAAGCGTTTTGCTGTGTGTATGCATGAGCGCACTGCAAGTGAGTCCGAACCCATTTCCGAAGTGCGACTCAGGCCCCGGTAGAAGGCACAGCACGACTCCCCACTCGTTTCGTGAGGCTAGCACTGCGGCCCCACTGTTGCATGCAAGTCGAATCGCTAGCATACTCACTCGAAGAACAACACTGTGGAGAAACCGTGGCTTTAGCTACCGGGGACATCTCTGAGGGCGGAAGCAGTTTAGGGTGTACTGTGGGTGAGAGCCTGGGGACGGGTTCCATAAGTAAAATCGAGGGAGACTCAGGCCTGAGGAGAAGGCAGCTCTCAACTCGCCTCTTGTTTATGGGGCTCATAATGTTGCCCCGTGTGTGTTTGCAGGCAAGCCTAAAGCCAACCAGCGAACTCAAAGGAACAACTCTGTGGAGAATTCCTGCTTCGGCTAAAATAGCCCTGCCTGAGGCTGGAAGCAGTTTGCTGTGTGCCGGCGTGAGCGCACTGCAAGTGAGTCCGAAAGCATTTTCCGGGGGAGGCTCAGGCCCCGGCAGAAGGCGGAACACGGCTACCCACTTGCTTCATGGAGCTAGCACTGAGGCCCCACTTTTGCACGGACGTGTTATCGCTCGCTTTGTAACGCGAAGAAACTGCACTGTAGAGGGACCGTGCTTTAGCTAGCTGCGCTGTTACAGAGGGTGGAACTATTTTCAGTGTGTGGGCCAGATAGCTGGGGAAATGATCACATAAGTCACTCTGTGAGAAACGGCTTCGTTCGAAGGCACCTCTCGAATCAGATCCAGTTTCAAGAAGTTAGCACTCTTCTGGCATGTGTGCACGGAGGCCTAAGTTCCAGGCACCTCTTTCAGGAACAACACTGTAGAGAAACCGTGCTTTAGCGACCATCGACCTCTCTGAGGGAGGAAGCAGTTTCCAGGCTACCGTGGGTGAGAGCCTGGGGAACAAACCGAGGGAGGAGAAGTCCGGGCCAGAAGGCACCTCTCGACTCAGCTCTTGCTACCTGAAACTAACACTACTGCTCCATGTTTGCAGAGGAATGCTAAGTGCGCCACAGGGATTTAGCAGAAAGAAGCTGGTCAAGAATCCCAGCTTCAGCTCATTCGCCTCTCCACAGGGTGGCAGCATTTTCAACTGTGCTTGAGTGCAAACCTGGGGAAGGAGTCCTAGCAGAATTCCGAGGGAGAAATAAGCATGGGCAGAGGGCACCTCTTGACTCAACTCTTGTTTCGGGAACCTACATCGGCACTCCCGTGTGTGTGTGTGGTCCCAAGTGCCATCCCCCCAGCGCCAACAAACAAAACTGGAGAGAACCCGTGCCTCAGCAAAGATCGCCCTTCCTGAGCGTGAACGTCATCTATTGTGTGTTTTTGTGAAAGCATGAGAAATGGAACCTAAACGTAACTCTGAGTGGAAGGAGGCCCGTAAGGAAGGCTGCTGTCGACTCACCTCTTGTTTTTGGAGATTAGCGCTGCTGTACCCTGTGTGCCTGGAGGCCTACTTACCAGGCTACGAACACCAAGAATCAATGCTGCAGAGTTAATGCGCTTTACTTCACATCGCCGTTCCTGAAGCTGGAGTAATTTTACAGTGTTCTAGTATGAGAGACCGGGGAGAGGGTCCCATACGTGAAATGGAGTGAGAAACAGGCCCGTGCGGAGGGCAGCTCTCAATTCACCTCTTGTTTCTGAGGCTGATACCGTTGCCCCATGTGTGCCTGCAGGCAGGCCTAAACCCCACCACTGATCTAAAAGGAACAACTCTGTAGAGAATTCCTGCTTAGGCTAAAAGAGCCATGCCTGAGGCTGGAAGCAGTTTGTGGTGTGCATGCGTGAGCGCACTGCACGTGAGTCCAAAAGCGTTTCACGAGTGAGACTCAGGCCCCGGCAGAAGGCAGAACACGGCTCCCCACTTGTTCCACGAACCTAGCAGTGCGGCCCCACTTTTGCAAGGAAGTCTAATCGCTAGCATTCTAACTCGAAGAAACAACACTGTAGGGAAAACGTGCTTTCGCTACCGTGGACATCTCTGAGGGTGGAAGCAGTTAGAGTGGACAGTGGTTGAGAGCCTGGGGACTGGTTCCACAGGTAAAATCGAGGGAGACTCAGGCCTGAGGAGAAGGCAGCTCTCAACTCGCCTCTTGTCTATGAGGCTCGTAACGTTGCCCCGTGTGTGCCTGCAGGCAGCCCTAGAGCCAACCAGCGAACTCAAAGGAACAACTCTGTAGAGAATTCCTGCTTCGGCTAAAATAGCCCTGCCTGAGGCTGGAAGCAGTTTGCTGTGTGCCGGCGTGAGCGCACTGCAAGTGAGTCCACAAGCATTTTCCGGGGAAAGCTCAGGCCCCGGCAGAAGGCAGAACACGACTCCCCACTTGCTTCATGGAACTAGCAGTGCGGCCCCACTTTTGCATGGAAGTCTTATCGCTAGCTTTGTAACTCGAAGAAACAACACTGTAGAGGGACCGTGCTTCAGCTACCGTCGTCCTCTCTGAGGGGGAAGCAATTTAGAGTGTACGGTGGGTGAGAGCCTGGGGACGGGGTCCATACTTCAAATCGAGGGAGACACAGGCCGGAACAGAAGGCAGCTCTCAACTCGCCTCTTGTTTATGAGGCTCGTACCGTTGCCCCGAGTGTGCCTGCAGGCAGGTCTAAAGCGAACAAGGGAACTCAAAGGATCAAGTTTGTAGAGGATTCCTTCTTAGGCTGAAAGAGCCATGCCTGAAGGTGGAAGCGTTTTGCTGTGTGTATGCATGAGCGCACTGCAAGTGAGTCCGAACCCATTTCCGAAGTGCGACTCAGGCCCCGGTAGAAGGCACAGCACGACTCCCCACTCGTTTCGTGAGGCTAGCACTGCGGCCCCACTGTTGCATGCAAGTCGAATCGCTAGCATACTCACTCGAAGAACAACACTGTGGAGAAACCGTGGCTTTAGCTACCGGGGACATCTCTGAGGGCGGAAGCAGTTTAGGGTGTACTGTGGGTGAGAGCCTGGGGACGGGTTCCATAAGTAAAATCGAGGGAGACTCAGGCCTGAGGAGAAGGCAGCTCTCAACTCGCCTCTTGTTTATGGGGCTCATAATGTTGCCCCGTGTGTGTTTGCAGGCAAGCCTAAAGCCAACCAGCGAACTCAAAGGAACAACTCTGTGGAGAATTCCTGCTTCGGCTAAAATAGCCCTGCCTGAGGCTGGAAGCAGTTTGCTGTGTGCCGGCGTGAGCGCACTGCAAGTGAGTCCGAAAGCATTTTCCGGGGGAGGCTCAGGCCCCGGCAGAAGGCGGAACACGGCTACCCACTTGCTTCATGGAGCTAGCACTGAGGCCCCACTTTTGCACGGACGTGTTATCGCTCGCTTTGTAACGCGAAGAAACTGCACTGTAGAGGGACCGTGCTTTAGCTAGCTGCGCTGTTACAGAGGGTGGAACTATTTTCAGTGTGTGGGCCAGATAGCTGGGGAAATGATCACATAAGTCACTCTGTGAGAAACGGCTTCGTTCGAAGGCACCTCTCGAATCAGATCCAGTTTCAAGAAGTTAGCACTCTTCTGGCATGTGTGCACGGAGGCCTAAGTTCCAGGCACCTCTTTCAGGAACAACACTGTAGAGAAACCGTGCTTTAGCGACCATCGACCTCTCTGAGGGAGGAAGCAGTTTCCAGGCTACCGTGGGTGAGAGCCTGGGGAACAAACCGAGGGAGGAGAAGTCCGGGCCAGAAGGCACCTCTCGACTCAGCTCTTGCTACCTGAAACTAACACTACTGCTCCATGTTTGCAGAGGAATGCTAAGTGCGCCACAGGGATTTAGCAGAAAGAAGCTGGTCAAGAATCCCAGCTTCAGCTCATTCGCCTCTCCACAGGGTGGCAGCATTTTCAACTGTGCTTGAGTGCAAACCTGGGGAAGGAGTCCTAGCAGAATTCCGAGGGAGAAATAAGCATGGGCAGAGGGCACCTCTTGACTCAACTCTTGTTTCGGGAACCTACATCGGCACTCCCGTGTGTGTGTGTGGTCCCAAGTGCCATCCCCCCAGCGCCAACAAACAAAACTGGAGAGAACCCGTGCCTCAGCAAAGATCGCCCTTCCTGAGCGTGAACGTCATCTATTGTGTGTTTTTGTGAAAGCATGAGAAATGGAACCTAAACGTAACTCTGAGTGGAAGGAGGCCCGTAAGGAAGGCTGCTGTCGACTCACCTCTTGTTTTTGGAGATTAGCGCTGCTGTACCCTGTGTGCCTGGAGGCCTACTTACCAGGCTACGAACACCAAGAATCAATGCTGCAGAGTTAATGCGCTTTACTTCACATCGCCGTTCCTGAAGCTGGAGTAATTTTACAGTGTTCTAGTATGAGAGACCGGGGAGAGGGTCCCATACGTGAAATGGAGTGAGAAACAGGCCCGTGCGGAGGGCAGCTCTCAATTCACCTCTTGTTTCTGAGGCTGATACCGTTGCCCCATGTGTGCCTGCAGGCAGGCCTAAACCCCACCACTGATCTAAAAGGAACAACTCTGTAGAGAATTCCTGCTTAGGCTAAAAGAGCCATGCCTGAGGCTGGAAGCAGTTTGTGGTGTGCATGCGTGAGCGCACTGCACGTGAGTCCAAAAGCGTTTCACGAGTGAGACTCAGGCCCCGGCAGAAGGCAGAACACGACTCCCCACTTGTTCCATGGAGCTAGCCCTGCGGCCCCACTTTTGCAAAGAAGTCTTAAGCGCTAGCAGTCTCACTCGAAGAAACAACACTGTAGGGAAAACGTGCTTTCGCTACCGTGGACATCTCTGAGGGTGGAAGCAGTTTAGGGTGTACTGTGGGTGAGAGCCTGGGGACGGGTTCCATAAGTAAAATCGAGGGAGACTCAGGCCTGAGGAGAAGGCAGCTCTCAACTCGCCTCTCGTTTATGGGGCTCTTAACGTTGCCCCGTGTGTGCCTGCAGGCAGGCCTAGAGCCAACCAGCGAACTCAAAGGAACAGCTCTGTAGAGAATTCCTGCTTCGGCTAAAATAGCCCTGCCTGAGGCTGGAAGCATTTTGCAGTGTGCAGGCGTGAGCGCACTGCAAGTGAGTCCACAAGCATTTTCCGGGGGAGGCTCAGGCCCCGGCACAAGGCAGAACACGGGTACCCACTTGCTTCATGGAGCTAGCTCTGCGGCCCCACTTTTGCATGGAAGTCTTATCGCTGGCTTTGTAACTCGAAGAAACAACACTGTAGAGGGACCGTGCTTCAGCTACCGTCGTCCTCTCTGAGGGGGGAAGCCATTTAGAGTGTACGGTGGGTGAGAGCCTGGGGACGGGGTCCATACTTCAAATCGAGGGAGACACAGGCCAGAGCAGAAGGCAGCTCTCAACTCGCCTCTTGTCTATGAGGCTCGTACCGTTGCCCCGAGTGGGCCTGCAGGCAGGCCTAAAGCGAACCAGCAAACTCAAAGGAACAAGTTTGTACAGGATTCCTACTTAGGCTGAAAGAACCATGCCTGAAGGTGGAAGCCTTTTGCCGTGTGCATGCATGAGCGCACTGCAAGTGAGGCCGAAACCATTTCCCAAGGGCGACTCAGGCCCCGGCAGAAGGCAGAACACGGCTCCCCACTTGTTCCACGAACCTAGCAGTGCGGCCCCACTTTTGCAAGGAAGTCTAATCGCTAGCATTCTAACTCGAAGAAACTGCACTGTAGGGAAAGCGTGCTTTCGCTACCATCGACCTCTCTGAAGGAGGAAGCAGTTAGAGTGGACAGTGGTTGAGAGCCTGGGGACTGGTTCCACAGGTAAAATCGAGGGAGACTCAGGCCTGAGGAGAAGGCAGCTCTCAACTCGCCTCTTGTCTATGAGGCTCGTAACGTTGCCCCGTGTGTGCCTGCAGGCAGCCCTAGAGCCAACCAGCGAACTCAAAGGAACAACTCTGTAGAGAATTCCTGCTTCGGCTAAAATAGCCCTGCCTGAGGCTGGAAGCAGTTTGCTGTGTGCCGGCGTGAGCGCACTGCAAGTGAGTCCACAAGCATTTTCCGGGGAAAGCTCAGGCCCCGGCAGAAGGCAGAACACGACTCCCCACTTGCTTCATGGAACTAGCAGTGCGGCCCCACTTTTGCATGGAAGTCTTATCGCTAGCTTTGTAACTCGAAGAAACAACACTGTAGAGGGACCGTGCTTCAGCTACCGTCGTCCTCTCTGAGGGGGAAGCAATTTAGAGTGTACGGTGGGTGAGAGCCTGGGGACGGGGTCCATACTTCAAATCGAGGGAGACACAGGCCGGAACAGAAGGCAGCTCTCAACTCGCCTCTTGTTTATGAGGCTCGTACCGTTGCCCCGAGTGTGCCTGCAGGCAGGTCTAAAGCGAACAAGGGAACTCAAAGGATCAAGTTTGTAGAGGATTCCTTCTTAGGCTGAAAGAGCCATGCCTGAAGGTGGAAGCGTTGTGCTGTGTGTATGCATGAGCGCACTGCAAGTGAGTCCGAACCCATTTCCGAAGTGCGACTCAGGCCCCGGTAGAAGGCACAGCACGACTCCCCACTCGTTTCGTGAGGCTAGCACTGCGGCCCCACTGTTGCATGCAAGTCGAATCGCTAGCATACTCCCTCGAAGAACAACACTGTGGAGAAACCGTGGCTTTAGCTACCGGGGACATCTCTGAGGGCGGAAGCAGTTTAGGGTGTACTGTGGGTGAGAGCCTGGGGACGGGTTCCATAAGTAAAATCGAGGGAGACTCAGGCCTGAGGAGAAGGCAGCTCTCAACTCGCCTCTTGTTTATGGGGCTCATAATGTTGCCCCGTGTGTGTTTGCAGGCAAGCCTAAAGCCAACCAGCGAACTCAAAGGAACAACTCTGTGGAGAATTCCTGCTTCGGCTAAAATAGCCCTGCCTGAGGCTGGAAGCAGTTTGCTGTGTGCCGGCGTGAGCGCACTGCAAGTGAGTCCGAAAGCATTTTCCGGGGGAGGCTCAGGCCCCGGCAGAAGGCGGAACACGGCTACCCACTTGCTTCATGGAGCTAGCACTGAGGCCCCACTTTTGCACGGACGTGTTATCGCTCGCTTTGTAACGCGAAGAAACTGCACTGTAGAGGGACCGTGCTTTAGCTAGCTGCGCTGTTACAGAGGGTGGAACTATTTTCAGTGTGTGGGCCAGATAGCTGGGGAAATGATCACATAAGTCACTCTGTGAGAAACGGCTTCGTTCGAAGGCACCTCTCGAATCAGATCCAGTTTCAAGAAGTTAGCACTCTTCTGGCATGTGTGCACGGAGGCCTAAGTTCCAGGCACCTCTTTCAGGAACAACACTGTAGAGAAACCGTGCTTTAGCGACCATCGACCTCTCTGAGGGAGGAAGCAGTTTCCAGGCTACCGTGGGTGAGAGCCTGGGGAACAAACCGAGGGAGGAGAAGTCCGGGCCAGAAGGCACCTCTCGACTCAGCTCTTGCTACCTGAAACTAACACTACTGCTCCATGTTTGCAGAGGAATGCTAAGTGCGCCACAGGGATTTAGCAGAAAGAAGCTGGTCAAGAATCCCAGCTTCAGCTCATTCGCCTCTCCACAGGGTGGCAGCATTTTCAACTGTGCTTGAGTGCAAACCTGGGGAAGGAGTCCTAGCAGAATTCCGAGGGAGAAATAAGCATGGGCAGAGGGCACCTCTTGACTCAACTCTTGTTTCGGGAACCTACATCGGCACTCCCGTGTGTGTGTGTGGTCCCAAGTGCCATCCCCCCAGCGCCAACAAACAAAACTGGAGAGAACCCGTGCCTCAGCAAAGATCGCCCTTCCTGAGCGTGAACGTCATCTATTGTGTGTTTTTGTGAAAGCATGAGAAATGGAACCTAAACGTAACTCTGAGTGGAAGGAGGCCCGTAAGGAAGGCTGCTGTCGACTCACCTCTTGTTTTTGGAGATTAGCGCTGCTGTACCCTGTGTGCCTGGAGGCCTACTTACCAGGCTACGAACACCAAGAATCAATGCTGCAGAGTTAATGCGCTTTACTTCACATCGCCGTTCCTGAAGCTGGAGTAATTTTACAGTGTTCTAGTATGAGAGACCGGGGAGAGGGTCCCATACGTGAAATGGAGTGAGAAACAGGCCCGTGCGGAGGGCAGCTCTCAATTCACCTCTTGTTTCTGAGGCTGATACCGTTGCCCCATGTGTGCCTGCAGGCAGGCCTAAACCCCACCACTGATCTAAAAGGAACAACTCTGTAGAGAATTCCTGCTTAGGCTAAAAGAGCCATGCCTGAGGCTGGAAGCAGTTTGTGGTGTGCATGCGTGAGCGCACTGCACGTGAGTCCAAAAGCGTTTCACGAGTGAGACTCAGGCCCCGGCAGAAGGCAGAACACGGCTCCCCACTTGTTCCACGAACCTAGCAGTGCGGCCCCACTTTTGCAAGGAAGTCTAATCGCTAGCATTCTAACTCGAAGAAACAACACTGTAGGGAAAACGTGCTTTCGCTACCGTGGACATCTCTGAGCGTGGAAGCAGTTAGAGTAGACAGTGGTTGAGAGCCTGGGGACTGGTTCCACAGGTAAAATCGAGGGAGACTCAGGCCTGAGGAGAAGGCAGCTCTCAACTCGCCTCTTGTCTATGAGGCTCGTAACGTTGCCCCGTGTGTGCCTGCAGGCAGCCCTAGAGCCAACCAGCGAACTCAAAGGAACAACTCTGTAGAGAATTCCTGCTTCGGCTAAAATAGCCCTGCCTGAGGCTGGAAGCAGTTTGCTGTGTGCCGGCGTGAGCGCACTGCAAGTGAGTCCACAAGCATTTTCCGGGGAAAGCTCAGGCCCCGGCAGAAGGCAGAACACGACTCCCCACTTGCTTCATGGAACTAGCAGTGCGGCCCCACTTTTGCATGGAAGTCTTATCGCTAGCTTTGTAACTCGAAGAAACAACACTGTAGAGGGACCGTGCTTCAGCTACCGTCGTCCTCTCTGAGGGGGAAGCAATTTAGAGTGTACGGTGGGTGAGAGCCTGGGGACGGGGTCCATACTTCAAATCGAGGGAGACACAGGCCGGAACAGAAGGCAGCTCTCAACTCGCCTCTTGTTTATGAGGCTCGTACCGTTGCCCCGAGTGTGCCTGCAGGCAGGTCTAAAGCGAACAAGGGAACTCAAAGGATCAAGTTTGTAGAGGATTCCTTCTTAGGCTGAAAGAGCCATGCCTGAAGGTGGAAGCGTTTTGCTGTGTGTATGCATGAGCGCACTGCAAGTGAGTCCGAACCCATTTCCGAAGTGCGACTCAGGCCCCGGTAGAAGGCACAGCACGACTCCCCACTCGTTTCGTGAGGCTAGCACTGCGGCCCCACTGTTGCATGCAAGTCGAATCGCTAGCATACTCACTCGAAGAACAACACTGTGGAGAAACCGTGGCTTTAGCTACCGGGGACATCTCTGAGGGCGGAAGCAGTTTAGGGTGTACTGTGGGTGAGAGCCTGGGGACGGGTTCCATAAGTAAAATCGAGGGAGACTCAGGCCTGAGGAGAAGGCAGCTCTCAACTCGCCTCTTGTTTATGGGGCTCATAATGTTGCCCCGTGTGTGTTTGCAGGCAAGCCTAAAGCCAACCAGCGAACTCAAAGGAACAACTCTGTGGAGAATTCCTGCTTCGGCTAAAATAGCCCTGCCTGAGGCTGGAAGCAGTTTGCTGTGTGCCGGCGTGAGCGCACTGCAAGTGAGTCCGAAAGCATTTTCCGGGGGAGGCTCAGGCCCCGGCAGAAGGCGGAACACGGCTACCCACTTGCTTCATGGAGCTAGCACTGAGGCCCCACTTTTGCACGGACGTGTTATCGCTCGCTTTGTAACGCGAAGAAACTGCACTGTAGAGGGACCGTGCTTTAGCTAGCTGCGCTGTTACAGAGGGTGGAACTATTTTCAGTGTGTGGGCCAGATAGCTGGGGAAATGATCACATAAGTCACTCTGTGAGAAACGGCTTCGTTCGAAGGCACCTCTCGAATCAGATCCAGTTTCAAGAAGTTAGCACTCTTCTGGCATGTGTGCACGGAGGCCTAAGTTCCAGGCACCTCTTTCAGGAACAACACTGTAGAGAAACCGTGCTTTAGCGACCATCGACCTCTCTGAGGGAGGAAGCAGTTTCCAGGCTACCGTGGGTGAGAGCCTGGGGAACAAACCGAGGGAGGAGAAGTCCGGGCCAGAAGGCACCTCTCGACTCAGCTCTTGCTACCTGAAACTAACACTACTGCTCCATGTTTGCAGAGGAATGCTAAGTGCGCCACAGGGATTTAGCAGAAAGAAGCTGGTCAAGAATCCCAGCTTCAGCTCATTCGCCTCTCCACAGGGTGGCAGCATTTTCAACTGTGCTTGAGTGCAAACCTGGGGAAGGAGTCCTAGCAGAATTCCGAGGGAGAAATAAGCATGGGCAGAGGGCACCTCTTGACTCAACTCTTGTTTCGGGAACCTACATCGGCACTCCCGTGTGTGTGTGTGGTCCCAAGTGCCATCCCCCCAGCGCCAACAAACAAAACTGGAGAGAACCCGTGCCTCAGCAAAGATCGCCCTTCCTGAGCGTGAACGTCATCTATTGTGTGTTTTTGTGAAAGCATGAGAAATGGAACCTAAACGTAACTCTGAGTGGAAGGAGGCCCGTAAGGAAGGCTGCTGTCGACTCACCTCTTGTTTTTGGAGATTAGCGCTGCTGTACCCTGTGTGCCTGGAGGCCTACTTACCAGGCTACGAACACCAAGAATCAATGCTGCAGAGTTAATGCGCTTTACTTCACATCGCCGTTCCTGAAGCTGGAGTAATTTTACAGTGTTCTAGTATGAGAGACCGGGGAGAGGGTCCCATACGTGAAATGGAGTGAGAAACAGGCCCGTGCGGAGGGCAGCTCTCAATTCACCTCTTGTTTCTGAGGCTGATACCGTTGCCCCATGTGTGCCTGCAGGCAGGCCTAAACCCCACCACTGATCTAAAAGGAACAACTCTGTAGAGAATTCCTGCTTAGGCTAAAAGAGCCATGCCTGAGGCTGGAAGCAGTTTGTGGTGTGCATGCGTGAGCGCACTGCACGTGAGTCCAAAAGCGTTTCACGAGTGAGACTCAGGCCCCGGCAGAAGGCAGAACACGGCTCCCCACTTGTTCCACGAACCTAGCAGTGCGGCCCCACTTTTGCAAGGAAGTCTAATCGCTAGCATTCTAACTCGAAGAAACAACACTGTAGGGAAAACGTGCTTTCGCTACCGTGGACATCTCTGAGGGTGGAAGCAGTTAGAGTGGACAGTGGTTGAGAGCCTGGGGACTGGTTCCACAGGTAAAATCGAGGGAGACTCAGGCCTGAGGAGAAGGCAGCTCTCAACTCGCCTCTTGTCTATGAGGCTCGTAACGTTGCCCCGTGTGTGCCTGCAGGCAGCCCTAGAGCCAACCAGCGAACTCAAAGGAACAACTCTGTAGAGAATTCCTGCTTCGGCTAAAATAGCCCTGCCTGAGGCTGGAAGCAGTTTGCTGTGTGCCGGCGTGAGCGCACTGCAAGTGAGTCCACAAGCATTTTCCGGGGAAAGCTCAGGCCCCGGCAGAAGGCAGAACACGACTCCCCACTTGCTTCATGGAACTAGCAGTGCGGCCCCACTTTTGCATGGAAGTCTTATCGCTAGCTTTGTAACTCGAAGAAACAACACTGTAGAGGGACCGTGCTTCAGCTACCGTCGTCCTCTCTGAGGGGGAAGCAATTTAGAGTGTACGGTGGGTGAGAGCCTGGGGACGGGGTCCATACTTCAAATCGAGGGAGACACAGGCCGGAACAGAAGGCAGCTCTCAACTCGCCTCTTGTTTATGAGGCTCGTACCGTTGCCCCGAGTGTGCCTGCAGGCAGGTCTAAAGCGAACAAGGGAACTCAAAGGATCAAGTTTGTAGAGGATTCCTTCTTAGGCTGAAAGAGCCATGCCTGAAGGTGGAAGCGTTTTGCTGTGTGTATGCATGAGCGCACTGCAAGTGAGTCCGAACCCATTTCCGAAGTGCGACTCAGGCCCCGGTAGAAGGCACAGCACGACTCCCCACTCGTTTCGTGAGGCTAGCACTGCGGCCCCACTGTTGCATGCAAGTCGAATCGCTAGCATACTCACTCGAAGAACAACACTGTGGAGAAACCGTGGCTTTAGCTACCGGGGACATCTCTGAGGGCGGAAGCAGTTTAGGGTGTACTGTGGGTGAGAGCCTGGGGACGGGTTCCATAAGTAAAATCGAGGGAGACTCAGGCCTGAGGAGAAGGCAGCTCTCAACTCGCCTCTTGTTTATGGGGCTCATAATGTTGCCCCGTGTGTGTTTGCAGGCAAGCCTAAAGCCAACCAGCGAACTCAAAGGAACAACTCTGTGGAGAATTCCTGCTTCGGCTAAAATAGCCCTGCCTGAGGCTGGAAGCAGTTTGCTGTGTGCCGGCGTGAGCGCACTGCAAGTGAGTCCGAAAGCATTTTCCGGGGGAGGCTCAGGCCCCGGCAGAAGGCGGAACACGGCTACCCACTTGCTTCATGGAGCTAGCACTGAGGCCCCACTTTTGCACGGACGTGTTATCGCTCGCTTTGTAACGCGAAGAAACTGCACTGTAGAGGGACCGTGCTTTAGCTAGCTGCGCTGTTACAGAGGGTGGAACTATTTTCAGTGTGTGGGCCAGATAGCTGGGGAAATGATCACATAAGTCACTCTGTGAGAAACGGCTTCGTTCGAAGGCACCTCTCGAATCAGATCCAGTTTCAAGAAGTTAGCACTCTTCTGGCATGTGTGCACGGAGGCCTAAGTTCCAGGCACCTCTTTCAGGAACAACACTGTAGAGAAACCGTGCTTTAGCGACCATCGACCTCTCTGAGGGAGGAAGCAGTTTCCAGGCTACCGTGGGTGAGAGCCTGGGGAACAAACCGAGGGAGGAGAAGTCCGGGCCAGAAGGCACCTCTCGACTCAGCTCTTGCTACCTGAAACTAACACTACTGCTCCATGTTTGCAGAGGAATGCTAAGTGCGCCACAGGGATTTAGCAGAAAGAAGCTGGTCAAGAATCCCAGCTTCAGCTCATTCGCCTCTCCACAGGGTGGCAGCATTTTCAACTGTGCTTGAGTGCAAACCTGGGGAAGGAGTCCTAGCAGAATTCCGAGGGAGAAATAAGCATGGGCAGAGGGCACCTCTTGACTCAACTCTTGTTTCGGGAACCTACATCGGCACTCCCGTGTGTGTGTGTGGTCCCAAGTGCCATCCCCCCAGCGCCAACAAACAAAACTGGAGAGAACCCGTGCCTCAGCAAAGATCGCCCTTCCTGAGCGTGAACGTCATCTATTGTGTGTTTTTGTGAAAGCATGAGAAATGGAACCTAAACGTAACTCTGAGTGGAAGGAGGCCCGTAAGGAAGGCTGCTGTCGACTCACCTCTTGTTTTTGGAGATTAGCGCTGCTGTACCCTGTGTGCCTGGAGGCCTACTTACCAGGCTACGAACACCAAGAATCAATGCTGCAGAGTTAATGCGCTTTACTTCACATCGCCGTTCCTGAAGCTGGAGTAATTTTACAGTGTTCTAGTATGAGAGACCGGGGAGAGGGTCCCATACGTGAAATGGAGTGAGAAACAGGCCCGTGCGGAGGGCAGCTCTCAATTCACCTCTTGTTTCTGAGGCTGATACCGTTGCCCCATGTGTGCCTGCAGGCAGGCCTAAACCCCACCACTGATCTAAAAGGAACAACTCTGTAGAGAATTCCTGCTTAGGCTAAAAGAGCCATGCCTGAGGCTGGAAGCAGTTTGTGGTGTGCATGCGTGAGCGCACTGCACGTGAGTCCAAAAGCGTTTCACGAGTGAGACTCAGGCCCCGGCAGAAGGCAGAACACGACTCCCCACTTGTTCCATGGAGCTAGCCCTGCGGCCCCACTTTTGCAAAGAAGTCTTAAGCGCTAGCAGTCTCACTCGAAGAAACAACACTGTAGGGAAAACGTGCTTTCGCTACCGTGGACATCTCTGAGGGTGGAAGCAGTTTAGGGTGTACTGTGGGTGAGAGCCTGGGGACGGGTTCCATAAGTAAAATCGAGGGAGACTCAGGCCTGAGGAGAAGGCAGCTCTCAACTCGCCTCTCGTTTATGGGGCTCTTAACGTTGCCCCGTGTGTGCCTGCAGGCAGGCCTAGAGCCAACCAGCGAACTCAAAGGAACAGCTCTGTAGAGAATTCCTGCTTCGGCTAAAATAGCCCTGCCTGAGGCTGGAAGCATTTTGCAGTGTGCAGGCGTGAGCGCACTGCAAGTGAGTCCACAAGCATTTTCCGGGGGAGGCTCAGGCCCCGGCACAAGGCAGAACACGGGTACCCACTTGCTTCATGGAGCTAGCTCTGCGGCCCCACTTTTGCATGGAAGTCTTATCGCTGGCTTTGTAACTCGAAGAAACAACACTGTAGAGGGACCGTGCTTCAGCTACCGTCGTCCTCTCTGAGGGGGGAAGCCATTTAGAGTGTACGGTGGGTGAGAGCCTGGGGACGGGGTCCATACTTCAAATCGAGGGAGACACAGGCCAGAGCAGAAGGCAGCTCTCAACTCGCCTCTTGTCTATGAGGCTCGTACCGTTGCCCCGAGTGGGCCTGCAGGCAGGCCTAAAGCGAACCAGCAAACTCAAAGGAACAAGTTTGTACAGGATTCCTACTTAGGCTGAAAGAACCATGCCTGAAGGTGGAAGCCTTTTGCCGTGTGCATGCATGAGCGCACTGCAAGTGAGGCCGAAACCATTTCCCAAGGGCGACTCAGGCCCCGGCAGAAGGCAGAACACGGCTCCCCACTTGTTCCACGAACCTAGCAGTGCGGCCCCACTTTTGCAAGGAAGTCTAATCGCTAGCATTCTAACTCGAAGAAACTGCACTGTAGGGAAACCGTGCTTTCGCTACCATCGACCTCTCTGAAGGAGGAAGCAGTTAGAGTGGACAGTGGTTGAGAGCCTGGGGACTGGTTCCACAGGTAAAATCGAGGGAGACTCAGGCCTGAGGAGAAGGCAGCTCTCAACTCGCCTCTTGTCTATGAGGCTCGTAACGTTGCCCCGTGTGTGCCTGCAGGCAGCCCTAGAGCCAACCAGCGAACTCAAAGGAACAACTCTGTAGAGAATTCCTGCTTCGGCTAAAATAGCCCTGCCTGAGGCTGGAAGCAGTTTGCTGTGTGCCGGCGTGAGCGCACTGCAAGTGAGTCCACAAGCATTTTCCGGGGAAAGCTCAGGCCCCGGCAGAAGGCAGAACACGACTCCCCACTTGCTTCATGGAACTAGCAGTGCGGCCCCACTTTTGCATGGAAGTCTTATCGCTAGCTTTGTAACTCGAAGAAACAACACTGTAGAGGGACCGTGCTTCAGCTACCGTCGTCCTCTCTGAGGGGGAAGCAATTTAGAGTGTACGGTGGGTGAGAGCCTGGGGACGGGGTCCATACTTCAAATCGAGGGAGACACAGGCCGGAACAGAAGGCAGCTCTCAACTCGCCTCTTGTTTATGAGGCTCGTACCGTTGCCCCGAGTGTGCCTGCAGGCAGGTCTAAAGCGAACAAGGGAACTCAAAGGATCAAGTTTGTAGAGGATTCCTTCTTAGGCTGAAAGAGCCATGCCTGAAGGTGGAAGCGTTGTGCTGTGTGTATGCATGAGCGCACTGCAAGTGAGTCCGAACCCATTTCCGAAGTGCGACTCAGGCCCCGGTAGAAGGCACAGCACGACTCCCCACTCGTTTCGTGAGGCTAGCACTGCGGCCCCACTGTTGCATGCAAGTCGAATCGCTAGCATACTCACTCGAAGAACAACACTGTGGAGAAACCGTGGCTTTAGCTACCGGGGACATCTCTGAGGGCGGAAGCAGTTTAGGGTGTACTGTGGGTGAGAGCCTGGGGACGGGTTCCATAAGTAAAATCGAGGGAGACTCAGGCCTGAGGAGAAGGCAGCTCTCAACTCGCCTCTTGTTTATGGGGCTCATAATGTTGCCCCGTGTGTGTTTGCAGGCAAGCCTAAAGCCAACCAGCGAACTCAAAGGAACAACTCTGTGGAGAATTCCTGCTTCGGCTAAAATAGCCCTGCCTGAGGCTGGAAGCAGTTTGCTGTGTGCCGGCGTGAGCGCACTGCAAGTGAGTCCGAAAGCATTTTCCGGGGGAGGCTCAGGCCCCGGCAGAAGGCGGAACACGGCTACCCACTTGCTTCATGGAGCTAGCACTGAGGCCCCACTTTTGCACGGACGTGTTATCGCTCGCTTTGTAACGCGAAGAAACTGCACTGTAGAGGGACCGTGCTTTAGCTAGCTGCGCTGTTACAGAGGGTGGAACTATTTTCAGTGTGTGGGCCAGATAGCTGGGGAAATGATCACATAAGTCACTCTGTGAGAAACGGCTTCGTTCGAAGGCACCTCTCGAATCAGATCCAGTTTCAAGAAGTTAGCACTCTTCTGGCATGTGTGCACGGAGGCCTAAGTTCCAGGCACCTCTTTCAGGAACAACACTGTAGAGAAACCGTGCTTTAGCGACCATCGACCTCTCTGAGGGAGGAAGCAGTTTCCAGGCTACCGTGGGTGAGAGCCTGGGGAACAAACCGAGGGAGGAGAAGTCCGGGCCAGAAGGCACCTCTCGACTCAGCTCTTGCTACCTGAAACTAACACTACTGCTCCATGTTTGCAGAGGAATGCTAAGTGCGCCACAGGGATTTAGCAGAAAGAAGCTGGTCAAGAATCCCAGCTTCAGCTCATTCGCCTCTCCACAGGGTGGCAGCATTTTCAACTGTGCTTGAGTGCAAACCTGGGGAAGGAGTCCTAGCAGAATTCCGAGGGAGAAATAAGCATGGGCAGAGGGCACCTCTTGACTCAACTCTTGTTTCGGGAACCTACATCGGCACTCCCGTGTGTGTGTGTGGTCCCAAGTGCCATCCCCCCAGCGCCAACAAACAAAACTGGAGAGAACCCGTGCCTCAGCAAAGATCGCCCTTCCTGAGCGTGAACGTCATCTATTGTGTGTTTTTGTGAAAGCATGAGAAATGGAACCTAAACGTAACTCTGAGTGGAAGGAGGCCCGTAAGGAAGGCTGCTGTCGACTCACCTCTTGTTTTTGGAGATTAGCGCTGCTGTACCCTGTGTGCCTGGAGGCCTACTTACCAGGCTACGAACACCAAGAATCAATGCTGCAGAGTTAATGCGCTTTACTTCACATCGCCGTTCCTGAAGCTGGAGTAATTTTACAGTGTTCTAGTATGAGAGACCGGGGAGAGGGTCCCATACGTGAAATGGAGTGAGAAACAGGCCCGTGCGGAGGGCAGCTCTCAATTCACCTCTTGTTTCTGAGGCTGATACCGTTGCCCCATGTGTGCCTGCAGGCAGGCCTAAACCCCACCACTGATCTAAAAGGAACAACTCTGTAGAGAATTCCTGCTTAGGCTAAAAGAGCCATGCCTGAGGCTGGAAGCAGTTTGTGGTGTGCATGCGTGAGCGCACTGCACGTGAGTCCAAAAGCGTTTCACGAGTGAGACTCAGGCCCCGGCAGAAGGCAGAACACGACTCCCCACTTGTTCCATGGAGCTAGCCCTGCGGCCCCACTTTTGCAAAGAAGTCTTAAGCGCTAGCAGTCTCACTCGAAGAAACAACACTGTAGGGAAAACGTGCTTTCGCTACCGTGGACATCTCTGAGGGTGGAAGCAGTTTAGGGTGTACTGTGGGTGAGAGCCTGGGGACGGGTTCCATAAGTAAAATCGAGGGAGACTCAGGCCTGAGGAGAAGGCAGCTCTCAACTCGCCTCTCGTTTATGGGGCTCTTAACGTTGCCCCGTGTGTGCCTGCAGGCAGGCCTAGAGCCAACCAGCGAACTCAAAGGAACAGCTCTGTAGAGAATTCCTGCTTCGGCGAAAATAGCCCTGCCTGAGGCTGGAAGCATTTTGCAGTGTGCAGGCGTGAGCGCACTGCAAGGGAGTCCACAAGCATTTTCCGGGGGAGGCTCAGGCCCCGGCACAAGGCAGAACACGAGTACCCACTTGCTTCATGGAGCTAGCTCTGCGGCCCCACTTTTGCATGGAAGTCTTATCGCTGGCTTTGTAACTCGAAGAAACAACACTGTAGAGGGACCGTGCTTCAGCTACCGTCGTCCTCTCTGAGGGGGGAAGCCATTTAGAGTGTACGGTGGGTGAGAGCCTGGGGACGGGGTCCATACTTCAAATCGAGGGAGACACAGGCCAGAGCAGAAGGCAGCTCTCAACTCGCCTCTTGTCTATGAGGCTCGTACCGTTGCCCCGAGTGGGCCTGCAGGCAGGCCTAAAGCGAACCAGCAAACTCAAAGGAACAAGTTTGTACAGGATTCCTACTTAGGCTGAAAGAACCATGCCTGAAGGTGGAAGCCTTTTGCCGTGTGCATGCATGAGCGCACTGCAAGTGAGGCCGAAACCATTTCCCAAGGGCGACTCAGGCCCCGGCAGAAGGCAGAACACGGCTCCCCACTTGTTCCACGAACCTAGCAGTGCGGCCCCACTTTTGCAAGGAAGTCTAATCGCTAGCATTCTAACTCGAAGAAACTGCACTGTAGGGAAAGCGTGCTTTCGCTACCATCGACCTCTCTGAAGGAGGAAGCAGTTAGAGTGGACAGTGGTTGAGAGCCTGGGGACTGGTTCCACAGGTAAAATCGAGGGAGACTCAGGCCTGAGGAGAAGGCAGCTCTCAACTCGCCTCTTGTCTATGAGGCTCGTAACGTTGCCCCGTGTGTGCCTGCAGGCAGCCCTAGAGCCAACCAGCGAACTCAAAGGAACAACTCTGTAGAGAATTCCTGCTTCGGCTAAAATAGCCCTGCCTGAGGCTGGAAGCAGTTTGCTGTGTGCCGGCGTGAGCGCACTGCAAGTGAGTCCACAAGCATTTTCCGGGGAAAGCTCAGGCCCCGGCAGAAGGCAGAACACGACTCCCCACTTGCTTCATGGAACTAGCAGTGCGGCCCCACTTTTGCATGGAAGTCTTATCGCTAGCTTTGTAACTCGAAGAAACAACACTGTAGAGGGACCGTGCTTCAGCTACCGTCGTCCTCTCTGAGGGGGAAGCAATTTAGAGTGTACGGTGGGTGAGAGCCTGGGGACGGGGTCCATACTTCAAATCGAGGGAGACACAGGCCGGAACAGAAGGCAGCTCTCAACTCGCCTCTTGTTTATGAGGCTCGTACCGTTGCCCCGAGTGTGCCTGCAGGCAGGTCTAAAGCGAACAAGGGAACTCAAAGGATCAAGTTTGTAGAGGATTCCTTCTTAGGCTGAAAGAGCCATGCCTGAAGGTGGAAGCGTTGTGCTGTGTGTATGCATGAGCGCACTGCAAGTGAGTCCGAACCCATTTCCGAAGTGCGACTCAGGCCCCGGTAGAAGGCACAGCACGACTCCCCACTCGTTTCGTGAGGCTAGCACTGCGGCCCCACTGTTGCATGCAAGTCGAATCGCTAGCATACTCCCTCGAAGAACAACACTGTGGAGAAACCGTGGCTTTAGCTACCGGGGACATCTCTGAGGGCGGAAGCAGTTTAGGGTGTACTGTGGGTGAGAGCCTGGGGACGGGTTCCATAAGTAAAATCGAGGGAGACTCAGGCCTGAGGAGAAGGCAGCTCTCAACTCGCCTCTTGTTTATGGGGCTCATAATGTTGCCCCGTGTGTGTTTGCAGGCAAGCCTAAAGCCAACCAGCGAACTCAAAGGAACAACTCTGTGGAGAATTCCTGCTTCGGCTAAAATAGCCCTGCCTGAGGCTGGAAGCAGTTTGCTGTGTGCCGGCGTGAGCGCACTGCAAGTGAGTCCGAAAGCATTTTCCGGGGGAGGCTCAGGCCCCGGCAGAAGGCGGAACACGGCTACCCACTTGCTTCATGGAGCTAGCACTGAGGCCCCACTTTTGCACGGACGTGTTATCGCTCGCTTTGTAACGCGAAGAAACTGCACTGTAGAGGGACCGTGCTTTAGCTAGCTGCGCTGTTACAGAGGGTGGAACTATTTTCAGTGTGTGGGCCAGATAGCTGGGGAAATGATCACATAAGTCACTCTGTGAGAAACGGCTTCGTTCGAAGGCACCTCTCGAATCAGATCCAGTTTCAAGAAGTTAGCACTCTTCTGGCATGTGTGCACGGAGGCCTAAGTTCCAGGCACCTCTTTCAGGAACAACACTGTAGAGAAACCGTGCTTTAGCGACCATCGACCTCTCTGAGGGAGGAAGCAGTTTCCAGGCTACCGTGGGTGAGAGCCTGGGGAACAAACCGAGGGAGGAGAAGTCCGGGCCAGAAGGCACCTCTCGACTCAGCTCTTGCTACCTGAAACTAACACTACTGCTCCATGTTTGCAGAGGAATGCTAAGTGCGCCACAGGGATTTAGCAGAAAGAAGCTGGTCAAGAATCCCAGCTTCAGCTCATTCGCCTCTCCACAGGGTGGCAGCATTTTCAACTGTGCTTGAGTGCAAACCTGGGGAAGGAGTCCTAGCAGAATTCCGAGGGAGAAATAAGCATGGGCAGAGGGCACCTCTTGACTCAACTCTTGTTTCGGGAACCTACATCGGCACTCCCGTGTGTGTGTGTGGTCCCAAGTGCCATCCCCCCAGCGCCAACAAACAAAACTGGAGAGAACCCGTGCCTCAGCAAAGATCGCCCTTCCTGAGCGTGAACGTCATCTATTGTGTGTTTTTGTGAAAGCATGAGAAATGGAACCTAAACGTAACTCTGAGTGGAAGGAGGCCCGTAAGGAAGGCTGCTGTCGACTCACCTCTTGTTTTTGGAGATTAGCGCTGCTGTACCCTGTGTGCCTGGAGGCCTACTTACCAGGCTACGAACACCAAGAATCAATGCTGCAGAGTTAATGCGCTTTACTTCACATCGCCGTTCCTGAAGCTGGAGTAATTTTACAGTGTTCTAGTATGAGAGACCGGGGAGAGGGTCCCATACGTGAAATGGAGTGAGAAACAGGCCCGTGCGGAGGGCAGCTCTCAATTCACCTCTTGTTTCTGAGGCTGATACCGTTGCCCCATGTGTGCCTGCAGGCAGGCCTAAACCCCACCACTGATCTAAAAGGAACAACTCTGTAGAGAATTCCTGCTTAGGCTAAAAGAGCCATGCCTGAGGCTGGAAGCAGTTTGTGGTGTGCATGCGTGAGCGCACTGCACGTGAGTCCAAAAGCGTTTCACGAGTGAGACTCAGGCCCCGGCAGAAGGCAGAACACGACTCCCCACTTGTTCCATGGAGCTAGCCCTGCGGCCCCACTTTTGCAAAGAAGTCTTAAGCGCTAGCAGTCTCACTCGAAGAAACAACACTGTAGGGAAAACGTGCTTTCGCTACCGTGGACATCTCTGAGGGTGGAAGCAGTTTAGGGTGTACTGTGGGTGAGAGCCTGGGGACGGGTTCCATAAGTAAAATCGAGGGAGACTCAGGCCTGAGGAGAAGGCAGCTCTCAACTCGCCTCTCGTTTATGGGGCTCTTAACGTTGCCCCGTGTGTGCCTGCAGGCAGGCCTAGAGCCAACCAGCGAACTCAAAGGAACAGCTCTGTAGAGAATTCCTGCTTCGGCTAAAATAGCCCTGCCTGAGGCTGGAAGCATTTTGCAGTGTGCAGGCGTGAGCGCACTGCAAGTGAGTCCACAAGCATTTTCCGGGGGAGGCTCAGGCCCCGGCACAAGGCAGAACACGAGTACCCACTTGCTTCATGGAGCTAGCTCTGCGGCCCCACTTTTGCATGGAAGTCTTATCGCTGGCTTTGTAACTCGAAGAAACAACACTGTAGAGGGACCGTGCTTCAGCTACCGTCGTCCTCTCTGAGGGGGGAAGCCATTTAGAGTGTACGGTGGGTGAGAGCCTGGGGACGGGGTCCATACTTCAAATCGAGGGAGACACAGGCCAGAGCAGAAGGCAGCTCTCAACTCGCCTCTTGTCTATGAGGCTCGTACCGTTGCCCCGAGTGGGCCTGCAGGCAGGCCTAAAGCGAACCAGCAAACTCAAAGGAACAAGTTTGTACAGGATTCCTACTTAGGCTGAAAGAACCATGCCTGAAGGTGGAAGCCTTTTGCCGTGTGCATGCATGAGCGCACTGCAAGTGAGGCCGAAACCATTTCCCAAGGGCGACTCAGGCCCCGGCAGAAGGCAGAACACGGCTCCCCACTTGTTCCACGAACCTAGCAGTGCGGCCCCACTTTTGCAAGGAAGTCTAATCGCTAGCATTCTAACTCGAAGAAACTGCACTGTAGGGAAACCGTGCTTTCGCTACCATCGACCTCTCTGAAGGAGGAAGCAGTTAGAGTGGACAGTGGTTGAGAGCCTGGGGACTGGTTCCACAGGTAAAATCGAGGGAGACTCAGGCCTGAGGAGAAGGCAGCTCTCAACTCGCCTCTTGTCTATGAGGCTCGTAACGTTGCCCCGTGTGTGCCTGCAGGCAGCCCTAGAGCCAACCAGCGAACTCAAAGGAACAACTCTGTAGAGAATTCCTGCTTCGGCTAAAATAGCCCTGCCTGAGGCTGGAAGCAGTTTGCTGTGTGCCGGCGTGAGCGCACTGCAAGTGAGTCCACAAGCATTTTCCGGGGAAAGCTCAGGCCCCGGCAGAAGGCAGAACACGACTCCCCACTTGCTTCATGGAACTAGCAGTGCGGCCCCACTTTTGCATGGAAGTCTTATCGCTAGCTTTGTAACTCGAAGAAACAACACTGTAGAGGGACCGTGCTTCAGCTACCGTCGTCCTCTCTGAGGGGGAAGCAATTTAGAGTGTACGGTGGGTGAGAGCCTGGGGACGGGGTCCATACTTCAAATCGAGGGAGACACAGGCCGGAACAGAAGGCAGCTCTCAACTCGCCTCTTGTTTATGAGGCTCGTACCGTTGCCCCGAGTGTGCCTGCAGGCAGGTCTAAAGCGAACAAGGGAACTCAAAGGATCAAGTTTGTAGAGGATTCCTTCTTAGGCTGAAAGAGCCATGCCTGAAGGTGGAAGCGTTGTGCTGTGTGTATGCATGAGCGCACTGCAAGTGAGTCCGAACCCATTTCCGAAGTGCGACTCAGGCCCCGGTAGAAGGCACAGCACGACTCCCCACTCGTTTCGTGAGGCTAGCACTGCGGCCCCACTGTTGCATGCAAGTCGAATCGCTAGCATACTCCCTCGAAGAACAACACTGTGGAGAAACCGTGGCTTTAGCTACCGGGGACATCTCTGAGGGCGGAAGCAGTTTAGGGTGTACTGTGGGTGAGAGCCTGGGGACGGGTTCCATAAGTAAAATCGAGGGAGACTCAGGCCTGAGGAGAAGGCAGCTCTCAACTCGCCTCTTGTTTATGGGGCTCATAATGTTGCCCCGTGTGTGTTTGCAGGCAAGCCTAAAGCCAACCAGCGAACTCAAAGGAACAACTCTGTGGAGAATTCCTGCTTCGGCTAAAATAGCCCTGCCTGAGGCTGGAAGCAGTTTGCTGTGTGCCGGCGTGAGCGCACTGCAAGTGAGTCCGAAAGCATTTTCCGGGGGAGGCTCAGGCCCCGGCAGAAGGCGGAACACGGCTACCCACTTGCTTCATGGAGCTAGCACTGAGGCCCCACTTTTGCACGGACGTGTTATCGCTCGCTTTGTAACGCGAAGAAACTGCACTGTAGAGGGACCGTGCTTTAGCTAGCTGCGCTGTTACAGAGGGTGGAACTATTTTCAGTGTGTGGGCCAGATAGCTGGGGAAATGATCACATAAGTCACTCTGTGAGAAACGGCTTCGTTCGAAGGCACCTCTCGAATCAGATCCAGTTTCAAGAAGTTAGCACTCTTCTGGCATGTGTGCACGGAGGCCTAAGTTCCAGGCACCTCTTTCAGGAACAACACTGTAGAGAAACCGTGCTTTAGCGACCATCGACCTCTCTGAGGGAGGAAGCAGTTTCCAGGCTACCGTGGGTGAGAGCCTGGGGAACAAACCGAGGGAGGAGAAGTCCGGGCCAGAAGGCACCTCTCGACTCAGCTCTTGCTACCTGAAACTAACACTACTGCTCCATGTTTGCAGAGGAATGCTAAGTGCGCCACAGGGATTTAGCAGAAAGAAGCTGGTCAAGAATCCCAGCTTCAGCTCATTCGCCTCTCCACAGGGTGGCAGCATTTTCAACTGTGCTTGAGTGCAAACCTGGGGAAGGAGTCCTAGCAGAATTCCGAGGGAGAAATAAGCATGGGCAGAGGGCACCTCTTGACTCAACTCTTGTTTCGGGAACCTACATCGGCACTCCCGTGTGTGTGTGTGGTCCCAAGTGCCATCCCCCCAGCGCCAACAAACAAAACTGGAGAGAACCCGTGCCTCAGCAAAGATCGCCCTTCCTGAGCGTGAACGTCATCTATTGTGTGTTTTTGTGAAAGCATGAGAAATGGAACCTAAACGTAACTCTGAGTGGAAGGAGGCCCGTAAGGAAGGCTGCTGTCGACTCACCTCTTGTTTTTGGAGATTAGCGCTGCTGTACCCTGTGTGCCTGGAGGCCTACTTACCAGGCTACGAACACCAAGAATCAATGCTGCAGAGTTAATGCGCTTTACTTCACATCGCCGTTCCTGAAGCTGGAGTAATTTTACAGTGTTCTAGTATGAGAGACCGGGGAGAGGGTCCCATACGTGAAATGGAGTGAGAAACAGGCCCGTGCGGAGGGCAGCTCTCAATTCACCTCTTGTTTCTGAGGCTGATACCGTTGCCCCATGTGTGCCTGCAGGCAGGCCTAAACCCCACCACTGATCTAAAAGGAACAACTCTGTAGAGAATTCCTGCTTAGGCTAAAAGAGCCATGCCTGAGGCTGGAAGCAGTTTGTGGTGTGCATGCGTGAGCGCACTGCACGTGAGTCCAAAAGCGTTTCACGAGTGAGACTCAGGCCCCGGCAGAAGGCAGAACACGGCTCCCCACTTGTTCCACGAACCTAGCAGTGCGGCCCCACTTTTGCAAGGAAGTCTAATCGCTAGCATTCTAACTCGAAGAAACAACACTGTAGGGAAAACGTGCTTTCGCTACCGTGGACATCTCTGAGCGTGGAAGCAGTTAGAGTAGACAGTGGTTGAGAGCCTGGGGACTGGTTCCACAGGTAAAATCGAGGGAGACTCAGGCCTGAGGAGAAGGCAGCTCTCAACTCGCCTCTTGTCTATGAGGCTCGTAACGTTGCCCCGTGTGTGCCTGCAGGCAGCCCTAGAGCCAACCAGCGAACTCAAAGGAACAACTCTGTAGAGAATTCCTGCTTCGGCTAAAATAGCCCTGCCTGAGGCTGGAAGCAGTTTGCTGTGTGCCGGCGTGAGCGCACTGCAAGTGAGTCCACAAGCATTTTCCGGGGAAAGCTCAGGCCCCGGCAGAAGGCAGAACACGACTCCCCACTTGCTTCATGGAACTAGCAGTGCGGCCCCACTTTTGCATGGAAGTCTTATCGCTAGCTTTGTAACTCGAAGAAACAACACTGTAGAGGGACCGTGCTTCAGCTACCGTCGTCCTCTCTGAGGGGGAAGCAATTTAGAGTGTACGGTGGGTGAGAGCCTGGGGACGGGGTCCATACTTCAAATCGAGGGAGACACAGGCCGGAACAGAAGGCAGCTCTCAACTCGCCTCTTGTTTATGAGGCTCGTACCGTTGCCCCGAGTGTGCCTGCAGGCAGGTCTAAAGCGAACAAGGGAACTCAAAGGATCAAGTTTGTAGAGGATTCCTTCTTAGGCTGAAAGAGCCATGCCTGAAGGTGGAAGCGTTTTGCTGTGTGTATGCATGAGCGCACTGCAAGTGAGTCCGAACCCATTTCCGAAGTGCGACTCAGGCCCCGGTAGAAGGCACAGCACGACTCCCCACTCGTTTCGTGAGGCTAGCACTGCGGCCCCACTGTTGCATGCAAGTCGAATCGCTAGCATACTCACTCGAAGAACAACACTGTGGAGAAACCGTGGCTTTAGCTACCGGGGACATCTCTGAGGGCGGAAGCAGTTTAGGGTGTACTGTGGGTGAGAGCCTGGGGACGGGTTCCATAAGTAAAATCGAGGGAGACTCAGGCCTGAGGAGAAGGCAGCTCTCAACTCGCCTCTTGTTTATGGGGCTCATAATGTTGCCCCGTGTGTGTTTGCAGGCAAGCCTAAAGCCAACCAGCGAACTCAAAGGAACAACTCTGTGGAGAATTCCTGCTTCGGCTAAAATAGCCCTGCCTGAGGCTGGAAGCAGTTTGCTGTGTGCCGGCGTGAGCGCACTGCAAGTGAGTCCGAAAGCATTTTCCGGGGGAGGCTCAGGCCCCGGCAGAAGGCGGAACACGGCTACCCACTTGCTTCATGGAGCTAGCACTGAGGCCCCACTTTTGCACGGACGTGTTATCGCTCGCTTTGTAACGCGAAGAAACTGCACTGTAGAGGGACCGTGCTTTAGCTAGCTGCGCTGTTACAGAGGGTGGAACTATTTTCAGTGTGTGGGCCAGATAGCTGGGGAAATGATCACATAAGTCACTCTGTGAGAAACGGCTTCGTTCGAAGGCACCTCTCGAATCAGATCCAGTTTCAAGAAGTTAGCACTCTTCTGGCATGTGTGCACGGAGGCCTAAGTTCCAGGCACCTCTTTCAGGAACAACACTGTAGAGAAACCGTGCTTTAGCGACCATCGACCTCTCTGAGGGAGGAAGCAGTTTCCAGGCTACCGTGGGTGAGAGCCTGGGGAACAAACCGAGGGAGGAGAAGTCCGGGCCAGAAGGCACCTCTCGACTCAGCTCTTGCTACCTGAAACTAACACTACTGCTCCATGTTTGCAGAGGAATGCTAAGTGCGCCACAGGGATTTAGCAGAAAGAAGCTGGTCAAGAATCCCAGCTTCAGCTCATTCGCCTCTCCACAGGGTGGCAGCATTTTCAACTGTGCTTGAGTGCAAACCTGGGGAAGGAGTCCTAGCAGAATTCCGAGGGAGAAATAAGCATGGGCAGAGGGCACCTCTTGACTCAACTCTTGTTTCGGGAACCTACATCGGCACTCCCGTGTGTGTGTGTGGTCCCAAGTGCCATCCCCCCAGCGCCAACAAACAAAACTGGAGAGAACCCGTGCCTCAGCAAAGATCGCCCTTCCTGAGCGTGAACGTCATCTATTGTGTGTTTTTGTGAAAGCATGAGAAATGGAACCTAAACGTAACTCTGAGTGGAAGGAGGCCCGTAAGGAAGGCTGCTGTCGACTCACCTCTTGTTTTTGGAGATTAGCGCTGCTGTACCCTGTGTGCCTGGAGGCCTACTTACCAGGCTACGAACACCAAGAATCAATGCTGCAGAGTTAATGCGCTTTACTTCACATCGCCGTTCCTGAAGCTGGAGTAATTTTACAGTGTTCTAGTATGAGAGACCGGGGAGAGGGTCCCATACGTGAAATGGAGTGAGAAACAGGCCCGTGCGGAGGGCAGCTCTCAATTCACCTCTTGTTTCTGAGGCTGATACCGTTGCCCCATGTGTGCCTGCAGGCAGGCCTAAACCCCACCACTGATCTAAAAGGAACAACTCTGTAGAGAATTCCTGCTTAGGCTAAAAGAGCCATGCCTGAGGCTGGAAGCAGTTTGTGGTGTGCATGCGTGAGCGCACTGCACGTGAGTCCAAAAGCGTTTCACGAGTGAGACTCAGGCCCCGGCAGAAGGCAGAACACGGCTCCCCACTTGTTCCACGAACCTAGCAGTGCGGCCCCACTTTTGCAAGGAAGTCTAATCGCTAGCATTCTAACTCGAAGAAACAACACTGTAGGGAAAACGTGCTTTCGCTACCGTGGACATCTCTGAGGGTGGAAGCAGTTAGAGTGGACAGTGGTTGAGAGCCTGGGGACTGGTTCCACAGGTAAAATCGAGGGAGACTCAGGCCTGAGGAGAAGGCAGCTCTCAACTCGCCTCTTGTCTATGAGGCTCGTAACGTTGCCCCGTGTGTGCCTGCAGGCAGCCCTAGAGCCAACCAGCGAACTCAAAGGAACAACTCTGTAGAGAATTCCTGCTTCGGCTAAAATAGCCCTGCCTGAGGCTGGAAGCAGTTTGCTGTGTGCCGGCGTGAGCGCACTGCAAGTGAGTCCACAAGCATTTTCCGGGGAAAGCTCAGGCCCCGGCAGAAGGCAGAACACGACTCCCCACTTGCTTCATGGAACTAGCAGTGCGGCCCCACTTTTGCATGGAAGTCTTATCGCTAGCTTTGTAACTCGAAGAAACAACACTGTAGAGGGACCGTGCTTCAGCTACCGTCGTCCTCTCTGAGGGGGAAGCAATTTAGAGTGTACGGTGGGTGAGAGCCTGGGGACGGGGTCCATACTTCAAATCGAGGGAGACACAGGCCGGAACAGAAGGCAGCTCTCAACTCGCCTCTTGTTTATGAGGCTCGTACCGTTGCCCCGAGTGTGCCTGCAGGCAGGTCTAAAGCGAACAAGGGAACTCAAAGGATCAAGTTTGTAGAGGATTCCTTCTTAGGCTGAAAGAGCCATGCCTGAAGGTGGAAGCGTTTTGCTGTGTGTATGCATGAGCGCACTGCAAGTGAGTCCGAACCCATTTCCGAAGTGCGACTCAGGCCCCGGTAGAAGGCACAGCACGACTCCCCACTCGTTTCGTGAGGCTAGCACTGCGGCCCCACTGTTGCATGCAAGTCGAATCGCTAGCATACTCACTCGAAGAACAACACTGTGGAGAAACCGTGGCTTTAGCTACCGGGGACATCTCTGAGGGCGGAAGCAGTTTAGGGTGTACTGTGGGTGAGAGCCTGGGGACGGGTTCCATAAGTAAAATCGAGGGAGACTCAGGCCTGAGGAGAAGGCAGCTCTCAACTCGCCTCTTGTTTATGGGGCTCATAATGTTGCCCCGTGTGTGTTTGCAGGCAAGCCTAAAGCCAACCAGCGAACTCAAAGGAACAACTCTGTGGAGAATTCCTGCTTCGGCTAAAATAGCCCTGCCTGAGGCTGGAAGCAGTTTGCTGTGTGCCGGCGTGAGCGCACTGCAAGTGAGTCCGAAAGCATTTTCCGGGGGAGGCTCAGGCCCCGGCAGAAGGCGGAACACGGCTACCCACTTGCTTCATGGAGCTAGCACTGAGGCCCCACTTTTGCACGGACGTGTTATCGCTCGCTTTGTAACGCGAAGAAACTGCACTGTAGAGGGACCGTGCTTTAGCTAGCTGCGCTGTTACAGAGGGTGGAACTATTTTCAGTGTGTGGGCCAGATAGCTGGGGAAATGATCACATAAGTCACTCTGTGAGAAACGGCTTCGTTCGAAGGCACCTCTCGAATCAGATCCAGTTTCAAGAAGTTAGCACTCTTCTGGCATGTGTGCACGGAGGCCTAAGTTCCAGGCACCTCTTTCAGGAACAACACTGTAGAGAAACCGTGCTTTAGCGACCATCGACCTCTCTGAGGGAGGAAGCAGTTTCCAGGCTACCGTGGGTGAGAGCCTGGGGAACAAACCGAGGGAGGAGAAGTCCGGGCCAGAAGGCACCTCTCGACTCAGCTCTTGCTACCTGAAACTAACACTACTGCTCCATGTTTGCAGAGGAATGCTAAGTGCTCCACAGGGATTTAGCAGAAAGAAGCTGGTCAAGAATCCCAGCTTCAGCTCATTCGCCTCTCCACAGGGTGGCAGCATTTTCAACTGTGCTTGAGTGCAAACCTGGGGAAGGAGTCCTAGCAGAATTCCGAGGGAGAAATAAGCATGGGCAGAGGGCACCTCTTGACTCAACTCTTGTTTCGGGAACCTACATCGGCACTCCCGTGTGTGTGTGTGGTCCCAAGTGCCATCCCCCCAGCGCCAACAAACAAAACTGGAGAGAACCCGTGCCTCAGCAAAGATCGCCCTTCCTGAGCGTGAACGTCATCTATTGTGTGTTTTTGTGAAAGCATGAGAAATGGAACCTAAACGTAACTCTGAGTGGAAGGAGGCCCGTAAGGAAGGCTGCTGTCGACTCACCTCTTGTTTTTGGAGATTAGCGCTGCTGTACCCTGTGTGCCTGGAGGCCTACTTACCAGGCTACGAACACCAAGAATCAATGCTGCAGAGTTAATGCGCTTTACTTCACATCGCCGTTCCTGAAGCTGGAGTAATTTTACAGTGTTCTAGTATGAGAGACCGGGGAGAGGGTCCCATACGTGAAATGGAGTGAGAAACAGGCCCGTGCGGAGGGCAGCTCTCAATTCACCTCTTGTTTCTGAGGCTGATACCGTTGCCCCATGTGTGCCTGCAGGCAGGCCTAAACCCCACCACTGATCTAAAAGGAACAACTCTGTAGAGAATTCCTGCTTAGGCTAAAAGAGCCATGCCTGAGGCTGGAAGCAGTTTGTGGTGTGCATGCGTGAGCGCACTGCACGTGAGTCCAAAAGCGTTTCACGAGTGAGACTCAGGCCCCGGCAGAAGGCAGAACACGACTCCCCACTTGTTCCATGGAGCTAGCCCTGCGGCCCCACTTTTGCAAAGAAGTCTTAAGCGCTAGCAGTCTCACTCGAAGAAACAACACTGTAGGGAAAACGTGCTTTCGCTACCGTGGACATCTCTGAGGGTGGAAGCAGTTTAGGGTGTACTGTGGGTGAGAGCCTGGGGACGGGTTCCATAAGTAAAATCGAGGGAGACTCAGGCCTGAGGAGAAGGCAGCTCTCAACTCGCCTCTCGTTTATGGGGCTCTTAACGTTGCCCCGTGTGTGCCTGCAGGCAGGCCTAGAGCCAACCAGCGAACTCAAAGGAACAGCTCTGTAGAGAATTCCTGCTTCGGCTAAAATAGCCCTGCCTGAGGCTGGAAGCATTTTGCAGTGTGCAGGCGTGAGCGCACTGCAAGTGAGTCCACAAGCATTTTCCGGGGGAGGCTCAGGCCCCGGCACAAGGCAGAACACGAGTACCCACTTGCTTCATGGAGCTAGCTCTGCGGCCCCACTTTTGCATGGAAGTCTTATCGCTGGCTTTGTAACTCGAAGAAACAACACTGTAGAGGGACCGTGCTTCAGCTACCGTCGTCCTCTCTGAGGGGGGAAGCCATTTAGAGTGTACGGTGGGTGAGAGCCTGGGGACGGGGTCCATACTTCAAATCGAGGGAGACACAGGCCAGAGCAGAAGGCAGCTCTCAACTCGCCTCTTGTCTATGAGGCTCGTACCGTTGCCCCGAGTGGGCCTGCAGGCAGGCCTAAAGCGAACCAGCAAACTCAAAGGAACAAGTTTGTACAGGATTCCTACTTAGGCTGAAAGAACCATGCCTGAAGGTGGAAGCCTTTTGCCGTGTGCATGCATGAGCGCACTGCAAGTGAGGCCGAAACCATTTCCCAAGGGCGACTCAGGCCCCGGCAGAAGGCAGAACACGGCTCCCCACTTGTTCCACGAACCTAGCAGTGCGGCCCCACTTTTGCAAGGAAGTCTAATCGCTAGCATTCTAACTCGAAGAAACTGCACTGTAGGGAAACCGTGCTTTCGCTACCATCGACCTCTCTGAAGGAGGAAGCAGTTAGAGTGGACAGTGGTTGAGAGCCTGGGGACTGGTTCCACAGGTAAAATCGAGGGAGACTCAGGCCTGAGGAGAAGGCAGCTCTCAACTCGCCTCTTGTCTATGAGGCTCGTAACGTTGCCCCGTGTGTGCCTGCAGGCAGCCCTAGAGCCAACCAGCGAACTCAAAGGAACAACTCTGTAGAGAATTCCTGCTTCGGCTAAAATAGCCCTGCCTGAGGCTGGAAGCAGTTTGCTGTGTGCCGGCGTGAGCGCACTGCAAGTGAGTCCACAAGCATTTTCCGGGGAAAGCTCAGGCCCCGGCAGAAGGCAGAACACGACTCCCCACTTGCTTCATGGAACTAGCAGTGCGGCCCCACTTTTGCATGGAAGTCTTATCGCTAGCTTTGTAACTCGAAGAAACAACACTGTAGAGGGACCGTGCTTCAGCTACCGTCGTCCTCTCTGAGGGGGAAGCAATTTAGAGTGTACGGTGGGTGAGAGCCTGGGGACGGGGTCCATACTTCAAATCGAGGGAGACACAGGCCGGAACAGAAGGCAGCTCTCAACTCGCCTCTTGTTTATGAGGCTCGTACCGTTGCCCCGAGTGTGCCTGCAGGCAGGTCTAAAGCGAACAAGGGAACTCAAAGGATCAAGTTTGTAGAGGATTCCTTCTTAGGCTGAAAGAGCCATGCCTGAAGGTGGAAGCGTTGTGCTGTGTGTATGCATGAGCGCACTGCAAGTGAGTCCGAACCCATTTCCGAAGTGCGACTCAGGCCCCGGTAGAAGGCACAGCACGACTCCCCACTCGTTTCGTGAGGCTAGCACTGCGGCCCCACTGTTGCATGCAAGTCGAATCGCTAGCATACTCACTCGAAGAACAACACTGTGGAGAAACCGTGGCTTTAGCTACCGGGGACATCTCTGAGGGCGGAAGCAGTTTAGGGTGTACTGTGGGTGAGAGCCTGGGGACGGGTTCCATAAGTAAAATCGAGGGAGACTCAGGCCTGAGGAGAAGGCAGCTCTCAACTCGCCTCTTGTTTATGGGGCTCATAATGTTGCCCCGTGTGTGTTTGCAGGCAAGCCTAAAGCCAACCAGCGAACTCAAAGGAACAACTCTGTGGAGAATTCCTGCTTCGGCTAAAATAGCCCTGCCTGAGGCTGGAAGCAGTTTGCTGTGTGCCGGCGTGAGCGCACTGCAAGTGAGTCCGAAAGCATTTTCCGGGGGAGGCTCAGGCCCCGGCAGAAGGCGGAACACGGCTACCCACTTGCTTCATGGAGCTAGCACTGAGGCCCCACTTTTGCACGGACGTGTTATCGCTCGCTTTGTAACGCGAAGAAACTGCACTGTAGAGGGACCGTGCTTTAGCTAGCTGCGCTGTTACAGAGGGTGGAACTATTTTCAGTGTGTGGGCCAGATAGCTGGGGAAATGATCACATAAGTCACTCTGTGAGAAACGGCTTCGTTCGAAGGCACCTCTCGAATCAGATCCAGTTTCAAGAAGTTAGCACTCTTCTGGCATGTGTGCACGGAGGCCTAAGTTCCAGGCACCTCTTTCAGGAACAACACTGTAGAGAAACCGTGCTTTAGCGACCATCGACCTCTCTGAGGGAGGAAGCAGTTTCCAGGCTACCGTGGGTGAGAGCCTGGGGAACAAACCGAGGGAGGAGAAGTCCGGGCCAGAAGGCACCTCTCGACTCAGCTCTTGCTACCTGAAACTAACACTACTGCTCCATGTTTGCAGAGGAATGCTAAGTGCGCCACAGGGATTTAGCAGAAAGAAGCTGGTCAAGAATCCCAGCTTCAGCTCATTCGCCTCTCCACAGGGTGGCAGCATTTTCAACTGTGCTTGAGTGCAAACCTGGGGAAGGAGTCCTAGCAGAATTCCGAGGGAGAAATAAGCATGGGCAGAGGGCACCTCTTGACTCAACTCTTGTTTCGGGAACCTACATCGGCACTCCCGTGTGTGTGTGTGGTCCCAAGTGCCATCCCCCCAGCGCCAACAAACAAAACTGGAGAGAACCCGTGCCTCAGCAAAGATCGCCCTTCCTGAGCGTGAACGTCATCTATTGTGTGTTTTTGTGAAAGCATGAGAAATGGAACCTAAACGTAACTCTGAGTGGAAGGAGGCCCGTAAGGAAGGCTGCTGTCGACTCACCTCTTGTTTTTGGAGATTAGCGCTGCTGTACCCTGTGTGCCTGGAGGCCTACTTACCAGGCTACGAACACCAAGAATCAATGCTGCAGAGTTAATGCGCTTTACTTCACATCGCCGTTCCTGAAGCTGGAGTAATTTTACAGTGTTCTAGTATGAGAGACCGGGGAGAGGGTCCCATACGTGAAATGGAGTGAGAAACAGGCCCGTGCGGAGGGCAGCTCTCAATTCACCTCTTGTTTCTGAGGCTGATACCGTTGCCCCATGTGTGCCTGCAGGCAGGCCTAAACCCCACCACTGATCTAAAAGGAACAACTCTGTAGAGAATTCCTGCTTAGGCTAAAAGAGCCATGCCTGAGGCTGGAAGCAGTTTGTGGTGTGCATGCGTGAGCGCACTGCACGTGAGTCCAAAAGCGTTTCACGAGTGAGACTCAGGCCCCGGCAGAAGGCAGAACACGACTCCCCACTTGTTCCATGGAGCTAGCCCTGCGGCCCCACTTTTGCAAAGAAGTCTTAAGCGCTAGCAGTCTCACTCGAAGAAACAACACTGTAGGGAAAACGTGCTTTCGCTACCGTGGACATCTCTGAGGGTGGAAGCAGTTTAGGGTGTACTGTGGGTGAGAGCCTGGGGACGGGTTCCATAAGTAAAATCGAGGGAGACTCAGGCCTGAGGAGAAGGCAGCTCTCAACTCGCCTCTCGTTTATGGGGCTCTTAACGTTGCCCCGTGTGTGCCTGCAGGCAGGCCTAGAGCCAACCAGCGAACTCAAAGGAACAGCTCTGTAGAGAATTCCTGCTTCGGCTAAAATAGCCCTGCCTGAGGCTGGAAGCATTTTGCAGTGTGCAGGCGTGAGCGCACTGCAAGTGAGTCCACAAGCATTTTCCGGGGGAGGCTCAGGCCCCGGCACAAGGCAGAACACGAGTACCCACTTGCTTCATGGAGCTAGCTCTGCGGCCCCACTTTTGCATGGAAGTCTTATCGCTGGCTTTGTAACTCGAAGAAACAACACTGTAGAGGGACCGTGCTTCAGCTACCGTCGTCCTCTCTGAGGGGGGAAGCCATTTAGAGTGTACGGTGGGTGAGAGCCTGGGGACGGGGTCCATACTTCAAATCGAGGGAGACACAGGCCAGAGCAGAAGGCAGCTCTCAACTCGCCTCTTGTCTATGAGGCTCGTACCGTTGCCCCGAGTGGGCCTGCAGGCAGGCCTAAAGCGAACCAGCAAACTCAAAGGAACAAGTTTGTACAGGATTCCTACTTAGGCTGAAAGAACCATGCCTGAAGGTGGAAGCCTTTTGCCGTGTGCATGCATGAGCGCACTGCAAGTGAGGCCGAAACCATTTCCCAAGGGCGACTCAGGCCCCGGCAGAAGGCAGAACACGGCTCCCCACTTGTTCCACGAACCTAGCAGTGCGGCCCCACTTTTGCAAGGAAGTCTAATCGCTAGCATTCTAACTCGAAGAAACTGCACTGTAGGGAAACCGTGCTTTCGCTACCATCGACCTCTCTGAAGGAGGAAGCAGTTAGAGTGGACAGTGGTTGAGAGCCTGGGGACTGGTTCCACAGGTAAAATCGAGGGAGACTCAGGCCTGAGGAGAAGGCAGCTCTCAACTCGCCTCTTGTCTATGAGGCTCGTAACGTTGCCCCGTGTGTGCCTGCAGGCAGCCCTAGAGCCAACCAGCGAACTCAAAGGAACAACTCTGTAGAGAATTCCTGCTTCGGCTAAAATAGCCCTGCCTGAGGCTGGAAGCAGTTTGCTGTGTGCCGGCGTGAGCGCACTGCAAGTGAGTCCACAAGCATTTTCCGGGGAAAGCTCAGGCCCCGGCAGAAGGCAGAACACGACTCCCCACTTGCTTCATGGAACTAGCAGTGCGGCCCCACTTTTGCATGGAAGTCTTATCGCTAGCTTTGTAACTCGAAGAAACAACACTGTAGAGGGACCGTGCTTCAGCTACCGTCGTCCTCTCTGAGGGGGAAGCAATTTAGAGTGTACGGTGGGTGAGAGCCTGGGGACGGGGTCCATACTTCAAATCGAGGGAGACACAGGCCGGAACAGAAGGCAGCTCTCAACTCGCCTCTTGTTTATGAGGCTCGTACCGTTGCCCCGAGTGTGCCTGCAGGCAGGTCTAAAGCGAACAAGGGAACTCAAAGGATCAAGTTTGTAGAGGATTCCTTCTTAGGCTGAAAGAGCCATGCCTGAAGGTGGAAGCGTTGTGCTGTGTGTATGCATGAGCGCACTGCAAGTGAGTCCGAACCCATTTCCGAAGTGCGACTCAGGCCCCGGTAGAAGGCACAGCACGACTCCCCACTCGTTTCGTGAGGCTAGCACTGCGGCCCCACTGTTGCATGCAAGTCGAATCGCTAGCATACTCCCTCGAAGAACAACACTGTGGAGAAACCGTGGCTTTAGCTACCGGGGACATCTCTGAGGGCGGAAGCAGTTTAGGGTGTACTGTGGGTGAGAGCCTGGGGACGGGTTCCATAAGTAAAATCGAGGGAGACTCAGGCCTGAGGAGAAGGCAGCTCTCAACTCGCCTCTTGTTTATGGGGCTCATAATGTTGCCCCGTGTGTGTTTGCAGGCAAGCCTAAAGCCAACCAGCGAACTCAAAGGAACAACTCTGTGGAGAATTCCTGCTTCGGCTAAAATAGCCCTGCCTGAGGCTGGAAGCAGTTTGCTGTGTGCCGGCGTGAGCGCACTGCAAGTGAGTCCGAAAGCATTTTCCGGGGGAGGCTCAGGCCCCGGCAGAAGGCGGAACACGGCTACCCACTTGCTTCATGGAGCTAGCACTGAGGCCCCACTTTTGCACGGACGTGTTATCGCTCGCTTTGTAACGCGAAGAAACTGCACTGTAGAGGGACCGTGCTTTAGCTAGCTGCGCTGTTACAGAGGGTGGAACTATTTTCAGTGTGTGGGCCAGATAGCTGGGGAAATGATCACATAAGTCACTCTGTGAGAAACGGCTTCGTTCGAAGGCACCTCTCGAATCAGATCCAGTTTCAAGAAGTTAGCACTCTTCTGGCATGTGTGCACGGAGGCCTAAGTTCCAGGCACCTCTTTCAGGAACAACACTGTAGAGAAACCGTGCTTTAGCGACCATCGACCTCTCTGAGGGAGGAAGCAGTTTCCAGGCTACCGTGGGTGAGAGCCTGGGGAACAAACCGAGGGAGGAGAAGTCCGGGCCAGAAGGCACCTCTCGACTCAGCTCTTGCTACCTGAAACTAACACTACTGCTCCATGTTTGCAGAGGAATGCTAAGTGCGCCACAGGGATTTAGCAGAAAGAAGCTGGTCAAGAATCCCAGCTTCAGCTCATTCGCCTCTCCACAGGGTGGCAGCATTTTCAACTGTGCTTGAGTGCAAACCTGGGGAAGGAGTCCTAGCAGAATTCCGAGGGAGAAATAAGCATGGGCAGAGGGCACCTCTTGACTCAACTCTTGTTTCGGGAACCTACATCGGCACTCCCGTGTGTGTGTGTGGTCCCAAGTGCCATCCCCCCAGCGCCAACAAACAAAACTGGAGAGAACCCGTGCCTCAGCAAAGATCGCCCTTCCTGAGCGTGAACGTCATCTATTGTGTGTTTTTGTGAAAGCATGAGAAATGGAACCTAAACGTAACTCTGAGTGGAAGGAGGCCCGTAAGGAAGGCTGCTGTCGACTCACCTCTTGTTTTTGGAGATTAGCGCTGCTGTACCCTGTGTGCCTGGAGGCCTACTTACCAGGCTACGAACACCAAGAATCAATGCTGCAGAGTTAATGCGCTTTACTTCACATCGCCGTTCCTGAAGCTGGAGTAATTTTACAGTGTTCTAGTATGAGAGACCGGGGAGAGGGTCCCATACGTGAAATGGAGTGAGAAACAGGCCCGTGCGGAGGGCAGCTCTCAATTCACCTCTTGTTTCTGAGGCTGATACCGTTGCCCCATGTGTGCCTGCAGGCAGGCCTAAACCCCACCACTGATCTAAAAGGAACAACTCTGTAGAGAATTCCTGCTTAGGCTAAAAGAGCCATGCCTGAGGCTGGAAGCAGTTTGTGGTGTGCATGCGTGAGCGCACTGCACGTGAGTCCAAAAGCGTTTCACGAGTGAGACTCAGGCCCCGGCAGAAGGCAGAACACGGCTCCCCACTTGTTCCACGAACCTAGCAGTGCGGCCCCACTTTTGCAAGGAAGTCTAATCGCTAGCATTCTAACTCGAAGAAACAACACTGTAGGGAAAACGTGCTTTCGCTACCGTGGACATCTCTGAGCGTGGAAGCAGTTAGAGTAGACAGTGGTTGAGAGCCTGGGGACTGGTTCCACAGGTAAAATCGAGGGAGACTCAGGCCTGAGGAGAAGGCAGCTCTCAACTCGCCTCTTGTCTATGAGGCTCGTAACGTTGCCCCGTGTGTGCCTGCAGGCAGCCCTAGAGCCAACCAGCGAACTCAAAGGAACAACTCTGTAGAGAATTCCTGCTTCGGCTAAAATAGCCCTGCCTGAGGCTGGAAGCAGTTTGCTGTGTGCCGGCGTGAGCGCACTGCAAGTGAGTCCACAAGCATTTTCCGGGGAAAGCTCAGGCCCCGGCAGAAGGCAGAACACGACTCCCCACTTGCTTCATGGAACTAGCAGTGCGGCCCCACTTTTGCATGGAAGTCTTATCGCTAGCTTTGTAACTCGAAGAAACAACACTGTAGAGGGACCGTGCTTCAGCTACCGTCGTCCTCTCTGAGGGGGAAGCAATTTAGAGTGTACGGTGGGTGAGAGCCTGGGGACGGGGTCCATACTTCAAATCGAGGGAGACACAGGCCGGAACAGAAGGCAGCTCTCAACTCGCCTCTTGTTTATGAGGCTCGTACCGTTGCCCCGAGTGTGCCTGCAGGCAGGTCTAAAGCGAACAAGGGAACTCAAAGGATCAAGTTTGTAGAGGATTCCTTCTTAGGCTGAAAGAGCCATGCCTGAAGGTGGAAGCGTTTTGCTGTGTGTATGCATGAGCGCACTGCAAGTGAGTCCGAACCCATTTCCGAAGTGCGACTCAGGCCCCGGTAGAAGGCACAGCACGACTCCCCACTCGTTTCGTGAGGCTAGCACTGCGGCCCCACTGTTGCATGCAAGTCGAATCGCTAGCATACTCACTCGAAGAACAACACTGTGGAGAAACCGTGGCTTTAGCTACCGGGGACATCTCTGAGGGCGGAAGCAGTTTAGGGTGTACTGTGGGTGAGAGCCTGGGGACGGGTTCCATAAGTAAAATCGAGGGAGACTCAGGCCTGAGGAGAAGGCAGCTCTCAACTCGCCTCTTGTTTATGGGGCTCATAATGTTGCCCCGTGTGTGTTTGCAGGCAAGCCTAAAGCCAACCAGCGAACTCAAAGGAACAACTCTGTGGAGAATTCCTGCTTCGGCTAAAATAGCCCTGCCTGAGGCTGGAAGCAGTTTGCTGTGTGCCGGCGTGAGCGCACTGCAAGTGAGTCCGAAAGCATTTTCCGGGGGAGGCTCAGGCCCCGGCAGAAGGCGGAACACGGCTACCCACTTGCTTCATGGAGCTAGCACTGAGGCCCCACTTTTGCACGGACGTGTTATCGCTCGCTTTGTAACGCGAAGAAACTGCACTGTAGAGGGACCGTGCTTTAGCTAGCTGCGCTGTTACAGAGGGTGGAACTATTTTCAGTGTGTGGGCCAGATAGCTGGGGAAATGATCACATAAGTCACTCTGTGAGAAACGGCTTCGTTCGAAGGCACCTCTCGAATCAGATCCAGTTTCAAGAAGTTAGCACTCTTCTGGCATGTGTGCACGGAGGCCTAAGTTCCAGGCACCTCTTTCAGGAACAACACTGTAGAGAAACCGTGCTTTAGCGACCATCGACCTCTCTGAGGGAGGAAGCAGTTTCCAGGCTACCGTGGGTGAGAGCCTGGGGAACAAACCGAGGGAGGAGAAGTCCGGGCCAGAAGGCACCTCTCGACTCAGCTCTTGCTACCTGAAACTAACACTACTGCTCCATGTTTGCAGAGGAATGCTAAGTGCGCCACAGGGATTTAGCAGAAAGAAGCTGGTCAAGAATCCCAGCTTCAGCTCATTCGCCTCTCCACAGGGTGGCAGCATTTTCAACTGTGCTTGAGTGCAAACCTGGGGAAGGAGTCCTAGCAGAATTCCGAGGGAGAAATAAGCATGGGCAGAGGGCACCTCTTGACTCAACTCTTGTTTCGGGAACCTACATCGGCACTCCCGTGTGTGTGTGTGGTCCCAAGTGCCATCCCCCCAGCGCCAACAAACAAAACTGGAGAGAACCCGTGCCTCAGCAAAGATCGCCCTTCCTGAGCGTGAACGTCATCTATTGTGTGTTTTTGTGAAAGCATGAGAAATGGAACCTAAACGTAACTCTGAGTGGAAGGAGGCCCGTAAGGAAGGCTGCTGTCGACTCACCTCTTGTTTTTGGAGATTAGCGCTGCTGTACCCTGTGTGCCTGGAGGCCTACTTACCAGGCTACGAACACCAAGAATCAATGCTGCAGAGTTAATGCGCTTTACTTCACATCGCCGTTCCTGAAGCTGGAGTAATTTTACAGTGTTCTAGTATGAGAGACCGGGGAGAGGGTCCCATACGTGAAATGGAGTGAGAAACAGGCCCGTGCGGAGGGCAGCTCTCAATTCACCTCTTGTTTCTGAGGCTGATACCGTTGCCCCATGTGTGCCTGCAGGCAGGCCTAAACCCCACCACTGATCTAAAAGGAACAACTCTGTAGAGAATTCCTGCTTAGGCTAAAAGAGCCATGCCTGAGGCTGGAAGCAGTTTGTGGTGTGCATGCGTGAGCGCACTGCACGTGAGTCCAAAAGCGTTTCACGAGTGAGACTCAGGCCCCGGCAGAAGGCAGAACACGGCTCCCCACTTGTTCCACGAACCTAGCAGTGCGGCCCCACTTTTGCAAGGAAGTCTAATCGCTAGCATTCTAACTCGAAGAAACAACACTGTAGGGAAAACGTGCTTTCGCTACCGTGGACATCTCTGAGGGTGGAAGCAGTTAGAGTGGACAGTGGTTGAGAGCCTGGGGACTGGTTCCACAGGTAAAATCGAGGGAGACTCAGGCCTGAGGAGAAGGCAGCTCTCAACTCGCCTCTTGTCTATGAGGCTCGTAACGTTGCCCCGTGTGTGCCTGCAGGCAGCCCTAGAGCCAACCAGCGAACTCAAAGGAACAACTCTGTAGAGAATTCCTGCTTCGGCTAAAATAGCCCTGCCTGAGGCTGGAAGCAGTTTGCTGTGTGCCGGCGTGAGCGCACTGCAAGTGAGTCCACAAGCATTTTCCGGGGAAAGCTCAGGCCCCGGCAGAAGGCAGAACACGACTCCCCACTTGCTTCATGGAACTAGCAGTGCGGCCCCACTTTTGCATGGAAGTCTTATCGCTAGCTTTGTAACTCGAAGAAACAACACTGTAGAGGGACCGTGCTTCAGCTACCGTCGTCCTCTCTGAGGGGGAAGCAATTTAGAGTGTACGGTGGGTGAGAGCCTGGGGACGGGGTCCATACTTCAAATCGAGGGAGACACAGGCCGGAACAGAAGGCAGCTCTCAACTCGCCTCTTGTTTATGAGGCTCGTACCGTTGCCCCGAGTGTGCCTGCAGGCAGGTCTAAAGCGAACAAGGGAACTCAAAGGATCAAGTTTGTAGAGGATTCCTTCTTAGGCTGAAAGAGCCATGCCTGAAGGTGGAAGCGTTTTGCTGTGTGTATGCATGAGCGCACTGCAAGTGAGTCCGAACCCATTTCCGAAGTGCGACTCAGGCCCCGGTAGAAGGCACAGCACGACTCCCCACTCGTTTCGTGAGGCTAGCACTGCGGCCCCACTGTTGCATGCAAGTCGAATCGCTAGCATACTCACTCGAAGAACAACACTGTGGAGAAACCGTGGCTTTAGCTACCGGGGACATCTCTGAGGGCGGAAGCAGTTTAGGGTGTACTGTGGGTGAGAGCCTGGGGACGGGTTCCATAAGTAAAATCGAGGGAGACTCAGGCCTGAGGAGAAGGCAGCTCTCAACTCGCCTCTTGTTTATGGGGCTCATAATGTTGCCCCGTGTGTGTTTGCAGGCAAGCCTAAAGCCAACCAGCGAACTCAAAGGAACAACTCTGTGGAGAATTCCTGCTTCGGCTAAAATAGCCCTGCCTGAGGCTGGAAGCAGTTTGCTGTGTGCCGGCGTGAGCGCACTGCAAGTGAGTCCGAAAGCATTTTCCGGGGGAGGCTCAGGCCCCGGCAGAAGGCGGAACACGGCTACCCACTTGCTTCATGGAGCTAGCACTGAGGCCCCACTTTTGCACGGACGTGTTATCGCTCGCTTTGTAACGCGAAGAAACTGCACTGTAGAGGGACCGTGCTTTAGCTAGCTGCGCTGTTACAGAGGGTGGAACTATTTTCAGTGTGTGGGCCAGATAGCTGGGGAAATGATCACATAAGTCACTCTGTGAGAAACGGCTTCGTTCGAAGGCACCTCTCGAATCAGATCCAGTTTCAAGAAGTTAGCACTCTTCTGGCATGTGTGCACGGAGGCCTAAGTTCCAGGCACCTCTTTCAGGAACAACACTGTAGAGAAACCGTGCTTTAGCGACCATCGACCTCTCTGAGGGAGGAAGCAGTTTCCAGGCTACCGTGGGTGAGAGCCTGGGGAACAAACCGAGGGAGGAGAAGTCCGGGCCAGAAGGCACCTCTCGACTCAGCTCTTGCTACCTGAAACTAACACTACTGCTCCATGTTTGCAGAGGAATGCTAAGTGCGCCACAGGGATTTAGCAGAAAGAAGCTGGTCAAGAATCCCAGCTTCAGCTCATTCGCCTCTCCACAGGGTGGCAGCATTTTCAACTGTGCTTGAGTGCAAACCTGGGGAAGGAGTCCTAGCAGAATTCCGAGGGAGAAATAAGCATGGGCAGAGGGCACCTCTTGACTCAACTCTTGTTTCGGGAACCTACATCGGCACTCCCGTGTGTGTGTGTGGTCCCAAGTGCCATCCCCCCAGCGCCAACAAACAAAACTGGAGAGAACCCGTGCCTCAGCAAAGATCGCCCTTCCTGAGCGTGAACGTCATCTATTGTGTGTTTTTGTGAAAGCATGAGAAATGGAACCTAAACGTAACTCTGAGTGGAAGGAGGCCCGTAAGGAAGGCTGCTGTCGACTCACCTCTTGTTTTTGGAGATTAGCGCTGCTGTACCCTGTGTGCCTGGAGGCCTACTTACCAGGCTACGAACACCAAGAATCAATGCTGCAGAGTTAATGCGCTTTACTTCACATCGCCGTTCCTGAAGCTGGAGTAATTTTACAGTGTTCTAGTATGAGAGACCGGGGAGAGGGTCCCATACGTGAAATGGAGTGAGAAACAGGCCCGTGCGGAGGGCAGCTCTCAATTCACCTCTTGTTTCTGAGGCTGATACCGTTGCCCCATGTGTGCCTGCAGGCAGGCCTAAACCCCACCACTGATCTAAAAGGAACAACTCTGTAGAGAATTCCTGCTTAGGCTAAAAGAGCCATGCCTGAGGCTGGAAGCAGTTTGTGGTGTGCATGCGTGAGCGCACTGCACGTGAGTCCAAAAGCGTTTCACGAGTGAGACTCAGGCCCCGGCAGAAGGCAGAACACGACTCCCCACTTGTTCCATGGAGCTAGCCCTGCGGCCCCACTTTTGCAAAGAAGTCTTAAGCGCTAGCAGTCTCACTCGAAGAAACAACACTGTAGGGAAAACGTGCTTTCGCTACCGTGGACATCTCTGAGGGTGGAAGCAGTTTAGGGTGTACTGTGGGTGAGAGCCTGGGGACGGGTTCCATAAGTAAAATCGAGGGAGACTCAGGCCTGAGGAGAAGGCAGCTCTCAACTCGCCTCTCGTTTATGGGGCTCTTAACGTTGCCCCGTGTGTGCCTGCAGGCAGGCCTAGAGCCAACCAGCGAACTCAAAGGAACAGCTCTGTAGAGAATTCCTGCTTCGGCTAAAATAGCCCTGCCTGAGGCTGGAAGCATTTTGCAGTGTGCAGGCGTGAGCGCACTGCAAGTGAGTCCACAAGCATTTTCCGGGGGAGGCTCAGGCCCCGGCACAAGGCAGAACACGAGTACCCACTTGCTTCATGGAGCTAGCTCTGCGGCCCCACTTTTGCATGGAAGTCTTATCGCTGGCTTTGTAACTCGAAGAAACAACACTGTAGAGGGACCGTGCTTCAGCTACCGTCGTCCTCTCTGAGGGGGGAAGCCATTTAGAGTGTACGGTGGGTGAGAGCCTGGGGACGGGGTCCATACTTCAAATCGAGGGAGACACAGGCCAGAGCAGAAGGCAGCTCTCAACTCGCCTCTTGTCTATGAGGCTCGTACCGTTGCCCCGAGTGGGCCTGCAGGCAGGCCTAAAGCGAACCAGCAAACTCAAAGGAACAAGTTTGTACAGGATTCCTACTTAGGCTGAAAGAACCATGCCTGAAGGTGGAAGCCTTTTGCCGTGTGCATGCATGAGCGCACTGCAAGTGAGGCCGAAACCATTTCCCAAGGGCGACTCAGGCCCCGGCAGAAGGCAGAACACGGCTCCCCACTTGTTCCACGAACCTAGCAGTGCGGCCCCACTTTTGCAAGGAAGTCTAATCGCTAGCATTCTAACTCGAAGAAACTGCACTGTAGGGAAACCGTGCTTTCGCTACCATCGACCTCTCTGAAGGAGGAAGCAGTTAGAGTGGACAGTGGTTGAGAGCCTGGGGACTGGTTCCACAGGTAAAATCGAGGGAGACTCAGGCCTGAGGAGAAGGCAGCTCTCAACTCGCCTCTTGTCTATGAGGCTCGTAACGTTGCCCCGTGTGTGCCTGCAGGCAGCCCTAGAGCCAACCAGCGAACTCAAAGGAACAACTCTGTAGAGAATTCCTGCTTCGGCTAAAATAGCCCTGCCTGAGGCTGGAAGCAGTTTGCTGTGTGCCGGCGTGAGCGCACTGCAAGTGAGTCCACAAGCATTTTCCGGGGAAAGCTCAGGCCCCGGCAGAAGGCAGAACACGACTCCCCACTTGCTTCATGGAACTAGCAGTGCGGCCCCACTTTTGCATGGAAGTCTTATCGCTAGCTTTGTAACTCGAAGAAACAACACTGTAGAGGGACCGTGCTTCAGCTACCGTCGTCCTCTCTGAGGGGGAAGCAATTTAGAGTGTACGGTGGGTGAGAGCCTGGGGACGGGGTCCATACTTCAAATCGAGGGAGACACAGGCCGGAACAGAAGGCAGCTCTCAACTCGCCTCTTGTTTATGAGGCTCGTACCGTTGCCCCGAGTGTGCCTGCAGGCAGGTCTAAAGCGAACAAGGGAACTCAAAGGATCAAGTTTGTAGAGGATTCCTTCTTAGGCTGAAAGAGCCATGCCTGAAGGTGGAAGCGTTGTGCTGTGTGTATGCATGAGCGCACTGCAAGTGAGTCCGAACCCATTTCCGAAGTGCGACTCAGGCCCCGGTAGAAGGCACAGCACGACTCCCCACTCGTTTCGTGAGGCTAGCACTGCGGCCCCACTGTTGCATGCAAGTCGAATCGCTAGCATACTCCCTCGAAGAACAACACTGTGGAGAAACCGTGGCTTTAGCTACCGGGGACATCTCTGAGGGCGGAAGCAGTTTAGGGTGTACTGTGGGTGAGAGCCTGGGGACGGGTTCCATAAGTAAAATCGAGGGAGACTCAGGCCTGAGGAGAAGGCAGCTCTCAACTCGCCTCTTGTTTATGGGGCTCATAATGTTGCCCCGTGTGTGTTTGCAGGCAAGCCTAAAGCCAACCAGCGAACTCAAAGGAACAACTCTGTGGAGAATTCCTGCTTCGGCTAAAATAGCCCTGCCTGAGGCTGGAAGCAGTTTGCTGTGTGCCGGCGTGAGCGCACTGCAAGTGAGTCCGAAAGCATTTTCCGGGGGAGGCTCAGGCCCCGGCAGAAGGCGGAACACGGCTACCCACTTGCTTCATGGAGCTAGCACTGAGGCCCCACTTTTGCACGGACGTGTTATCGCTCGCTTTGTAACGCGAAGAAACTGCACTGTAGAGGGACCGTGCTTTAGCTAGCTGCGCTGTTACAGAGGGTGGAACTATTTTCAGTGTGTGGGCCAGATAGCTGGGGAAATGATCACATAAGTCACTCTGTGAGAAACGGCTTCGTTCGAAGGCACCTCTCGAATCAGATCCAGTTTCAAGAAGTTAGCACTCTTCTGGCATGTGTGCACGGAGGCCTAAGTTCCAGGCACCTCTTTCAGGAACAACACTGTAGAGAAACCGTGCTTTAGCGACCATCGACCTCTCTGAGGGAGGAAGCAGTTTCCAGGCTACCGTGGGTGAGAGCCTGGGGAACAAACCGAGGGAGGAGAAGTCCGGGCCAGAAGGCACCTCTCGACTCAGCTCTTGCTACCTGAAACTAACACTACTGCTCCATGTTTGCAGAGGAATGCTAAGTGCGCCACAGGGATTTAGCAGAAAGAAGCTGGTCAAGAATCCCAGCTTCAGCTCATTCGCCTCTCCACAGGGTGGCAGCATTTTCAACTGTGCTTGAGTGCAAACCTGGGGAAGGAGTCCTAGCAGAATTCCGAGGGAGAAATAAGCATGGGCAGAGGGCACCTCTTGACTCAACTCTTGTTTCGGGAACCTACATCGGCACTCCCGTGTGTGTGTGTGGTCCCAAGTGCCATCCCCCCAGCGCCAACAAACAAAACTGGAGAGAACCCGTGCCTCAGCAAAGATCGCCCTTCCTGAGCGTGAACGTCATCTATTGTGTGTTTTTGTGAAAGCATGAGAAATGGAACCTAAACGTAACTCTGAGTGGAAGGAGGCCCGTAAGGAAGGCTGCTGTCGACTCACCTCTTGTTTTTGGAGATTAGCGCTGCTGTACCCTGTGTGCCTGGAGGCCTACTTACCAGGCTACGAACACCAAGAATCAATGCTGCAGAGTTAATGCGCTTTACTTCACATCGCCGTTCCTGAAGCTGGAGTAATTTTACAGTGTTCTAGTATGAGAGACCGGGGAGAGGGTCCCATACGTGAAATGGAGTGAGAAACAGGCCCGTGCGGAGGGCAGCTCTCAATTCACCTCTTGTTTCTGAGGCTGATACCGTTGCCCCATGTGTGCCTGCAGGCAGGCCTAAACCCCACCACTGATCTAAAAGGAACAACTCTGTAGAGAATTCCTGCTTAGGCTAAAAGAGCCATGCCTGAGGCTGGAAGCAGTTTGTGGTGTGCATGCGTGAGCGCACTGCACGTGAGTCCAAAAGCGTTTCACGAGTGAGACTCAGGCCCCGGCAGAAGGCAGAACACGACTCCCCACTTGTTCCATGGAGCTAGCCCTGCGGCCCCACTTTTGCAAAGAAGTCTTAAGCGCTAGCAGTCTCACTCGAAGAAACAACACTGTAGGGAAAACGTGCTTTCGCTACCGTGGACATCTCTGAGGGTGGAAGCAGTTTAGGGTGTACTGTGGGTGAGAGCCTGGGGACGGGTTCCATAAGTAAAATCGAGGGAGACTCAGGCCTGAGGAGAAGGCAGCTCTCAACTCGCCTCTCGTTTATGGGGCTCTTAACGTTGCCCCGTGTGTGCCTGCAGGCAGGCCTAGAGCCAACCAGCGAACTCAAAGGAACAGCTCTGTAGAGAATTCCTGCTTCGGCTAAAATAGCCCTGCCTGAGGCTGGAAGCATTTTGCAGTGTGCAGGCGTGAGCGCACTGCAAGTGAGTCCACAAGCATTTTCCGGGGGAGGCTCAGGCCCCGGCACAAGGCAGAACACGAGTACCCACTTGCTTCATGGAGCTAGCTCTGCGGCCCCACTTTTGCATGGAAGTCTTATCGCTGGCTTTGTAACTCGAAGAAACAACACTGTAGAGGGACCGTGCTTCAGCTACCGTCGTCCTCTCTGAGGGGGGAAGCCATTTAGAGTGTACGGTGGGTGAGAGCCTGGGGACGGGGTCCATACTTCAAATCGAGGGAGACACAGGCCAGAGCAGAAGGCAGCTCTCAACTCGCCTCTTGTCTATGAGGCTCGTACCGTTGCCCCGAGTGGGCCTGCAGGCAGGCCTAAAGCGAACCAGCAAACTCAAAGGAACAAGTTTGTACAGGATTCCTACTTAGGCTGAAAGAACCATGCCTGAAGGTGGAAGCCTTTTGCCGTGTGCATGCATGAGCGCACTGCAAGTGAGGCCGAAACCATTTCCCAAGGGCGACTCAGGCCCCGGCAGAAGGCAGAACACGGCTCCCCACTTGTTCCACGAACCTAGCAGTGCGGCCCCACTTTTGCAAGGAAGTCTAATCGCTAGCATTCTAACTCGAAGAAACTGCACTGTAGGGAAACCGTGCTTTCGCTACCATCGACCTCTCTGAAGGAGGAAGCAGTTAGAGTGGACAGTGGTTGAGAGCCTGGGGACTGGTTCCACAGGTAAAATCGAGGGAGACTCAGGCCTGAGGAGAAGGCAGCTCTCAACTCGCCTCTTGTCTATGAGGCTCGTAACGTTGCCCCGTGTGTGCCTGCAGGCAGCCCTAGAGCCAACCAGCGAACTCAAAGGAACAACTCTGTAGAGAATTCCTGCTTCGGCTAAAATAGCCCTGCCTGAGGCTGGAAGCAGTTTGCTGTGTGCCGGCGTGAGCGCACTGCAAGTGAGTCCACAAGCATTTTCCGGGGAAAGCTCAGGCCCCGGCAGAAGGCAGAACACGACTCCCCACTTGCTTCATGGAACTAGCAGTGCGGCCCCACTTTTGCATGGAAGTCTTATCGCTAGCTTTGTAACTCGAAGAAACAACACTGTAGAGGGACCGTGCTTCAGCTACCGTCGTCCTCTCTGAGGGGGAAGCAATTTAGAGTGTACGGTGGGTGAGAGCCTGGGGACGGGGTCCATACTTCAAATCGAGGGAGACACAGGCCGGAACAGAAGGCAGCTCTCAACTCGCCTCTTGTTTATGAGGCTCGTACCGTTGCCCCGAGTGTGCCTGCAGGCAGGTCTAAAGCGAACAAGGGAACTCAAAGGATCAAGTTTGTAGAGGATTCCTTCTTAGGCTGAAAGAGCCATGCCTGAAGGTGGAAGCGTTGTGCTGTGTGTATGCATGAGCGCACTGCAAGTGAGTCCGAACCCATTTCCGAAGTGCGACTCAGGCCCCGGTAGAAGGCACAGCACGACTCCCCACTCGTTTCGTGAGGCTAGCACTGCGGCCCCACTGTTGCATGCAAGTCGAATCGCTAGCATACTCCCTCGAAGAACAACACTGTGGAGAAACCGTGGCTTTAGCTACCGGGGACATCTCTGAGGGCGGAAGCAGTTTAGGGTGTACTGTGGGTGAGAGCCTGGGGACGGGTTCCATAAGTAAAATCGAGGGAGACTCAGGCCTGAGGAGAAGGCAGCTCTCAACTCGCCTCTTGTTTATGGGGCTCATAATGTTGCCCCGTGTGTGTTTGCAGGCAAGCCTAAAGCCAACCAGCGAACTCAAAGGAACAACTCTGTGGAGAATTCCTGCTTCGGCTAAAATAGCCCTGCCTGAGGCTGGAAGCAGTTTGCTGTGTGCCGGCGTGAGCGCACTGCAAGTGAGTCCGAAAGCATTTTCCGGGGGAGGCTCAGGCCCCGGCAGAAGGCGGAACACGGCTACCCACTTGCTTCATGGAGCTAGCACTGAGGCCCCACTTTTGCACGGACGTGTTATCGCTCGCTTTGTAACGCGAAGAAACTGCACTGTAGAGGGACCGTGCTTTAGCTAGCTGCGCTGTTACAGAGGGTGGAACTATTTTCAGTGTGTGGGCCAGATAGCTGGGGAAATGATCACATAAGTCACTCTGTGAGAAACGGCTTCGTTCGAAGGCACCTCTCGAATCAGATCCAGTTTCAAGAAGTTAGCACTCTTCTGGCATGTGTGCACGGAGGCCTAAGTTCCAGGCACCTCTTTCAGGAACAACACTGTAGAGAAACCGTGCTTTAGCGACCATCGACCTCTCTGAGGGAGGAAGCAGTTTCCAGGCTACCGTGGGTGAGAGCCTGGGGAACAAACCGAGGGAGGAGAAGTCCGGGCCAGAAGGCACCTCTCGACTCAGCTCTTGCTACCTGAAACTAACACTACTGCTCCATGTTTGCAGAGGAATGCTAAGTGCGCCACAGGGATTTAGCAGAAAGAAGCTGGTCAAGAATCCCAGCTTCAGCTCATTCGCCTCTCCACAGGGTGGCAGCATTTTCAACTGTGCTTGAGTGCAAACCTGGGGAAGGAGTCCTAGCAGAATTCCGAGGGAGAAATAAGCATGGGCAGAGGGCACCTCTTGACTCAACTCTTGTTTCGGGAACCTACATCGGCACTCCCGTGTGTGTGTGTGGTCCCAAGTGCCATCCCCCCAGCGCCAACAAACAAAACTGGAGAGAACCCGTGCCTCAGCAAAGATCGCCCTTCCTGAGCGTGAACGTCATCTATTGTGTGTTTTTGTGAAAGCATGAGAAATGGAACCTAAACGTAACTCTGAGTGGAAGGAGGCCCGTAAGGAAGGCTGCTGTCGACTCACCTCTTGTTTTTGGAGATTAGCGCTGCTGTACCCTGTGTGCCTGGAGGCCTACTTACCAGGCTACGAACACCAAGAATCAATGCTGCAGAGTTAATGCGCTTTACTTCACATCGCCGTTCCTGAAGCTGGAGTAATTTTACAGTGTTCTAGTATGAGAGACCGGGGAGAGGGTCCCATACGTGAAATGGAGTGAGAAACAGGCCCGTGCGGAGGGCAGCTCTCAATTCACCTCTTGTTTCTGAGGCTGATACCGTTGCCCCATGTGTGCCTGCAGGCAGGCCTAAACCCCACCACTGATCTAAAAGGAACAACTCTGTAGAGAATTCCTGCTTAGGCTAAAAGAGCCATGCCTGAGGCTGGAAGCAGTTTGTGGTGTGCATGCGTGAGCGCACTGCACGTGAGTCCAAAAGCGTTTCACGAGTGAGACTCAGGCCCCGGCAGAAGGCAGAACACGGCTCCCCACTTGTTCCACGAACCTAGCAGTGCGGCCCCACTTTTGCAAGGAAGTCTAATCGCTAGCATTCTAACTCGAAGAAACAACACTGTAGGGAAAACGTGCTTTCGCTACCGTGGACATCTCTGAGCGTGGAAGCAGTTAGAGTAGACAGTGGTTGAGAGCCTGGGGACTGGTTCCACAGGTAAAATCGAGGGAGACTCAGGCCTGAGGAGAAGGCAGCTCTCAACTCGCCTCTTGTCTATGAGGCTCGTAACGTTGCCCCGTGTGTGCCTGCAGGCAGCCCTAGAGCCAACCAGCGAACTCAAAGGAACAACTCTGTAGAGAATTCCTGCTTCGGCTAAAATAGCCCTGCCTGAGGCTGGAAGCAGTTTGCTGTGTGCCGGCGTGAGCGCACTGCAAGTGAGTCCACAAGCATTTTCCGGGGAAAGCTCAGGCCCCGGCAGAAGGCAGAACACGACTCCCCACTTGCTTCATGGAACTAGCAGTGCGGCCCCACTTTTGCATGGAAGTCTTATCGCTAGCTTTGTAACTCGAAGAAACAACACTGTAGAGGGACCGTGCTTCAGCTACCGTCGTCCTCTCTGAGGGGGAAGCAATTTAGAGTGTACGGTGGGTGAGAGCCTGGGGACGGGGTCCATACTTCAAATCGAGGGAGACACAGGCCGGAACAGAAGGCAGCTCTCAACTCGCCTCTTGTTTATGAGGCTCGTACCGTTGCCCCGAGTGTGCCTGCAGGCAGGTCTAAAGCGAACAAGGGAACTCAAAGGATCAAGTTTGTAGAGGATTCCTTCTTAGGCTGAAAGAGCCATGCCTGAAGGTGGAAGCGTTTTGCTGTGTGTATGCATGAGCGCACTGCAAGTGAGTCCGAACCCATTTCCGAAGTGCGACTCAGGCCCCGGTAGAAGGCACAGCACGACTCCCCACTCGTTTCGTGAGGCTAGCACTGCGGCCCCACTGTTGCATGCAAGTCGAATCGCTAGCATACTCACTCGAAGAACAACACTGTGGAGAAACCGTGGCTTTAGCTACCGGGGACATCTCTGAGGGCGGAAGCAGTTTAGGGTGTACTGTGGGTGAGAGCCTGGGGACGGGTTCCATAAGTAAAATCGAGGGAGACTCAGGCCTGAGGAGAAGGCAGCTCTCAACTCGCCTCTTGTTTATGGGGCTCATAATGTTGCCCCGTGTGTGTTTGCAGGCAAGCCTAAAGCCAACCAGCGAACTCAAAGGAACAACTCTGTGGAGAATTCCTGCTTCGGCTAAAATAGCCCTGCCTGAGGCTGGAAGCAGTTTGCTGTGTGCCGGCGTGAGCGCACTGCAAGTGAGTCCGAAAGCATTTTCCGGGGGAGGCTCAGGCCCCGGCAGAAGGCGGAACACGGCTACCCACTTGCTTCATGGAGCTAGCACTGAGGCCCCACTTTTGCACGGACGTGTTATCGCTCGCTTTGTAACGCGAAGAAACTGCACTGTAGAGGGACCGTGCTTTAGCTAGCTGCGCTGTTACAGAGGGTGGAACTATTTTCAGTGTGTGGGCCAGATAGCTGGGGAAATGATCACATAAGTCACTCTGTGAGAAACGGCTTCGTTCGAAGGCACCTCTCGAATCAGATCCAGTTTCAAGAAGTTAGCACTCTTCTGGCATGTGTGCACGGAGGCCTAAGTTCCAGGCACCTCTTTCAGGAACAACACTGTAGAGAAACCGTGCTTTAGCGACCATCGACCTCTCTGAGGGAGGAAGCAGTTTCCAGGCTACCGTGGGTGAGAGCCTGGGGAACAAACCGAGGGAGGAGAAGTCCGGGCCAGAAGGCACCTCTCGACTCAGCTCTTGCTACCTGAAACTAACACTACTGCTCCATGTTTGCAGAGGAATGCTAAGTGCGCCACAGGGATTTAGCAGAAAGAAGCTGGTCAAGAATCCCAGCTTCAGCTCATTCGCCTCTCCACAGGGTGGCAGCATTTTCAACTGTGCTTGAGTGCAAACCTGGGGAAGGAGTCCTAGCAGAATTCCGAGGGAGAAATAAGCATGGGCAGAGGGCACCTCTTGACTCAACTCTTGTTTCGGGAACCTACATCGGCACTCCCGTGTGTGTGTGTGGTCCCAAGTGCCATCCCCCCAGCGCCAACAAACAAAACTGGAGAGAACCCGTGCCTCAGCAAAGATCGCCCTTCCTGAGCGTGAACGTCATCTATTGTGTGTTTTTGTGAAAGCATGAGAAATGGAACCTAAACGTAACTCTGAGTGGAAGGAGGCCCGTAAGGAAGGCTGCTGTCGACTCACCTCTTGTTTTTGGAGATTAGCGCTGCTGTACCCTGTGTGCCTGGAGGCCTACTTACCAGGCTACGAACACCAAGAATCAATGCTGCAGAGTTAATGCGCTTTACTTCACATCGCCGTTCCTGAAGCTGGAGTAATTTTACAGTGTTCTAGTATGAGAGACCGGGGAGAGGGTCCCATACGTGAAATGGAGTGAGAAACAGGCCCGTGCGGAGGGCAGCTCTCAATTCACCTCTTGTTTCTGAGGCTGATACCGTTGCCCCATGTGTGCCTGCAGGCAGGCCTAAACCCCACCACTGATCTAAAAGGAACAACTCTGTAGAGAATTCCTGCTTAGGCTAAAAGAGCCATGCCTGAGGCTGGAAGCAGTTTGTGGTGTGCATGCGTGAGCGCACTGCACGTGAGTCCAAAAGCGTTTCACGAGTGAGACTCAGGCCCCGGCAGAAGGCAGAACACGGCTCCCCACTTGTTCCACGAACCTAGCAGTGCGGCCCCACTTTTGCAAGGAAGTCTAATCGCTAGCATTCTAACTCGAAGAAACAACACTGTAGGGAAAACGTGCTTTCGCTACCGTGGACATCTCTGAGGGTGGAAGCAGTTAGAGTGGACAGTGGTTGAGAGCCTGGGGACTGGTTCCACAGGTAAAATCGAGGGAGACTCAGGCCTGAGGAGAAGGCAGCTCTCAACTCGCCTCTTGTCTATGAGGCTCGTAACGTTGCCCCGTGTGTGCCTGCAGGCAGCCCTAGAGCCAACCAGCGAACTCAAAGGAACAACTCTGTAGAGAATTCCTGCTTCGGCTAAAATAGCCCTGCCTGAGGCTGGAAGCAGTTTGCTGTGTGCCGGCGTGAGCGCACTGCAAGTGAGTCCACAAGCATTTTCCGGGGAAAGCTCAGGCCCCGGCAGAAGGCAGAACACGACTCCCCACTTGCTTCATGGAACTAGCAGTGCGGCCCCACTTTTGCATGGAAGTCTTATCGCTAGCTTTGTAACTCGAAGAAACAACACTGTAGAGGGACCGTGCTTCAGCTACCGTCGTCCTCTCTGAGGGGGAAGCAATTTAGAGTGTACGGTGGGTGAGAGCCTGGGGACGGGGTCCATACTTCAAATCGAGGGAGACACAGGCCGGAACAGAAGGCAGCTCTCAACTCGCCTCTTGTTTATGAGGCTCGTACCGTTGCCCCGAGTGTGCCTGCAGGCAGGTCTAAAGCGAACAAGGGAACTCAAAGGATCAAGTTTGTAGAGGATTCCTTCTTAGGCTGAAAGAGCCATGCCTGAAGGTGGAAGCGTTTTGCTGTGTGTATGCATGAGCGCACTGCAAGTGAGTCCGAACCCATTTCCGAAGTGCGACTCAGGCCCCGGTAGAAGGCACAGCACGACTCCCCACTCGTTTCGTGAGGCTAGCACTGCGGCCCCACTGTTGCATGCAAGTCGAATCGCTAGCATACTCACTCGAAGAACAACACTGTGGAGAAACCGTGGCTTTAGCTACCGGGGACATCTCTGAGGGCGGAAGCAGTTTAGGGTGTACTGTGGGTGAGAGCCTGGGGACGGGTTCCATAAGTAAAATCGAGGGAGACTCAGGCCTGAGGAGAAGGCAGCTCTCAACTCGCCTCTTGTTTATGGGGCTCATAATGTTGCCCCGTGTGTGTTTGCAGGCAAGCCTAAAGCCAACCAGCGAACTCAAAGGAACAACTCTGTGGAGAATTCCTGCTTCGGCTAAAATAGCCCTGCCTGAGGCTGGAAGCAGTTTGCTGTGTGCCGGCGTGAGCGCACTGCAAGTGAGTCCGAAAGCATTTTCCGGGGGAGGCTCAGGCCCCGGCAGAAGGCGGAACACGGCTACCCACTTGCTTCATGGAGCTAGCACTGAGGCCCCACTTTTGCACGGACGTGTTATCGCTCGCTTTGTAACGCGAAGAAACTGCACTGTAGAGGGACCGTGCTTTAGCTAGCTGCGCTGTTACAGAGGGTGGAACTATTTTCAGTGTGTGGGCCAGATAGCTGGGGAAATGATCACATAAGTCACTCTGTGAGAAACGGCTTCGTTCGAAGGCACCTCTCGAATCAGATCCAGTTTCAAGAAGTTAGCACTCTTCTGGCATGTGTGCACGGAGGCCTAAGTTCCAGGCACCTCTTTCAGGAACAACACTGTAGAGAAACCGTGCTTTAGCGACCATCGACCTCTCTGAGGGAGGAAGCAGTTTCCAGGCTACCGTGGGTGAGAGCCTGGGGAACAAACCGAGGGAGGAGAAGTCCGGGCCAGAAGGCACCTCTCGACTCAGCTCTTGCTACCTGAAACTAACACTACTGCTCCATGTTTGCAGAGGAATGCTAAGTGCTCCACAGGGATTTAGCAGAAAGAAGCTGGTCAAGAATCCCAGCTTCAGCTCATTCGCCTCTCCACAGGGTGGCAGCATTTTCAACTGTGCTTGAGTGCAAACCTGGGGAAGGAGTCCTAGCAGAATTCCGAGGGAGAAATAAGCATGGGCAGAGGGCACCTCTTGACTCAACTCTTGTTTCGGGAACCTACATCGGCACTCCCGTGTGTGTGTGTGGTCCCAAGTGCCATCCCCCCAGCGCCAACAAACAAAACTGGAGAGAACCCGTGCCTCAGCAAAGATCGCCCTTCCTGAGCGTGAACGTCATCTATTGTGTGTTTTTGTGAAAGCATGAGAAATGGAACCTAAACGTAACTCTGAGTGGAAGGAGGCCCGTAAGGAAGGCTGCTGTCGACTCACCTCTTGTTTTTGGAGATTAGCGCTGCTGTACCCTGTGTGCCTGGAGGCCTACTTACCAGGCTACGAACACCAAGAATCAATGCTGCAGAGTTAATGCGCTTTACTTCACATCGCCGTTCCTGAAGCTGGAGTAATTTTACAGTGTTCTAGTATGAGAGACCGGGGAGAGGGTCCCATACGTGAAATGGAGTGAGAAACAGGCCCGTGCGGAGGGCAGCTCTCAATTCACCTCTTGTTTCTGAGGCTGATACCGTTGCCCCATGTGTGCCTGCAGGCAGGCCTAAACCCCACCACTGATCTAAAAGGAACAACTCTGTAGAGAATTCCTGCTTAGGCTAAAAGAGCCATGCCTGAGGCTGGAAGCAGTTTGTGGTGTGCATGCGTGAGCGCACTGCACGTGAGTCCAAAAGCGTTTCACGAGTGAGACTCAGGCCCCGGCAGAAGGCAGAACACGACTCCCCACTTGTTCCATGGAGCTAGCCCTGCGGCCCCACTTTTGCAAAGAAGTCTTAAGCGCTAGCAGTCTCACTCGAAGAAACAACACTGTAGGGAAAACGTGCTTTCGCTACCGTGGACATCTCTGAGGGTGGAAGCAGTTTAGGGTGTACTGTGGGTGAGAGCCTGGGGACGGGTTCCATAAGTAAAATCGAGGGAGACTCAGGCCTGAGGAGAAGGCAGCTCTCAACTCGCCTCTCGTTTATGGGGCTCTTAACGTTGCCCCGTGTGTGCCTGCAGGCAGGCCTAGAGCCAACCAGCGAACTCAAAGGAACAGCTCTGTAGAGAATTCCTGCTTCGGCTAAAATAGCCCTGCCTGAGGCTGGAAGCATTTTGCAGTGTGCAGGCGTGAGCGCACTGCAAGTGAGTCCACAAGCATTTTCCGGGGGAGGCTCAGGCCCCGGCACAAGGCAGAACACGAGTACCCACTTGCTTCATGGAGCTAGCTCTGCGGCCCCACTTTTGCATGGAAGTCTTATCGCTGGCTTTGTAACTCGAAGAAACAACACTGTAGAGGGACCGTGCTTCAGCTACCGTCGTCCTCTCTGAGGGGGGAAGCCATTTAGAGTGTACGGTGGGTGAGAGCCTGGGGACGGGGTCCATACTTCAAATCGAGGGAGACACAGGCCAGAGCAGAAGGCAGCTCTCAACTCGCCTCTTGTCTATGAGGCTCGTACCGTTGCCCCGAGTGGGCCTGCAGGCAGGCCTAAAGCGAACCAGCAAACTCAAAGGAACAAGTTTGTACAGGATTCCTACTTAGGCTGAAAGAACCATGCCTGAAGGTGGAAGCCTTTTGCCGTGTGCATGCATGAGCGCACTGCAAGTGAGGCCGAAACCATTTCCCAAGGGCGACTCAGGCCCCGGCAGAAGGCAGAACACGGCTCCCCACTTGTTCCACGAACCTAGCAGTGCGGCCCCACTTTTGCAAGGAAGTCTAATCGCTAGCATTCTAACTCGAAGAAACTGCACTGTAGGGAAACCGTGCTTTCGCTACCATCGACCTCTCTGAAGGAGGAAGCAGTTAGAGTGGACAGTGGTTGAGAGCCTGGGGACTGGTTCCACAGGTAAAATCGAGGGAGACTCAGGCCTGAGGAGAAGGCAGCTCTCAACTCGCCTCTTGTCTATGAGGCTCGTAACGTTGCCCCGTGTGTGCCTGCAGGCAGCCCTAGAGCCAACCAGCGAACTCAAAGGAACAACTCTGTAGAGAATTCCTGCTTCGGCTAAAATAGCCCTGCCTGAGGCTGGAAGCAGTTTGCTGTGTGCCGGCGTGAGCGCACTGCAAGTGAGTCCACAAGCATTTTCCGGGGAAAGCTCAGGCCCCGGCAGAAGGCAGAACACGACTCCCCACTTGCTTCATGGAACTAGCAGTGCGGCCCCACTTTTGCATGGAAGTCTTATCGCTAGCTTTGTAACTCGAAGAAACAACACTGTAGAGGGACCGTGCTTCAGCTACCGTCGTCCTCTCTGAGGGGGAAGCAATTTAGAGTGTACGGTGGGTGAGAGCCTGGGGACGGGGTCCATACTTCAAATCGAGGGAGACACAGGCCGGAACAGAAGGCAGCTCTCAACTCGCCTCTTGTTTATGAGGCTCGTACCGTTGCCCCGAGTGTGCCTGCAGGCAGGTCTAAAGCGAACAAGGGAACTCAAAGGATCAAGTTTGTAGAGGATTCCTTCTTAGGCTGAAAGAGCCATGCCTGAAGGTGGAAGCGTTGTGCTGTGTGTATGCATGAGCGCACTGCAAGTGAGTCCGAACCCATTTCCGAAGTGCGACTCAGGCCCCGGTAGAAGGCACAGCACGACTCCCCACTCGTTTCGTGAGGCTAGCACTGCGGCCCCACTGTTGCATGCAAGTCGAATCGCTAGCATACTCACTCGAAGAACAACACTGTGGAGAAACCGTGGCTTTAGCTACCGGGGACATCTCTGAGGGCGGAAGCAGTTTAGGGTGTACTGTGGGTGAGAGCCTGGGGACGGGTTCCATAAGTAAAATCGAGGGAGACTCAGGCCTGAGGAGAAGGCAGCTCTCAACTCGCCTCTTGTTTATGGGGCTCATAATGTTGCCCCGTGTGTGTTTGCAGGCAAGCCTAAAGCCAACCAGCGAACTCAAAGGAACAACTCTGTGGAGAATTCCTGCTTCGGCTAAAATAGCCCTGCCTGAGGCTGGAAGCAGTTTGCTGTGTGCCGGCGTGAGCGCACTGCAAGTGAGTCCGAAAGCATTTTCCGGGGGAGGCTCAGGCCCCGGCAGAAGGCGGAACACGGCTACCCACTTGCTTCATGGAGCTAGCACTGAGGCCCCACTTTTGCACGGACGTGTTATCGCTCGCTTTGTAACGCGAAGAAACTGCACTGTAGAGGGACCGTGCTTTAGCTAGCTGCGCTGTTACAGAGGGTGGAACTATTTTCAGTGTGTGGGCCAGATAGCTGGGGAAATGATCACATAAGTCACTCTGTGAGAAACGGCTTCGTTCGAAGGCACCTCTCGAATCAGATCCAGTTTCAAGAAGTTAGCACTCTTCTGGCATGTGTGCACGGAGGCCTAAGTTCCAGGCACCTCTTTCAGGAACAACACTGTAGAGAAACCGTGCTTTAGCGACCATCGACCTCTCTGAGGGAGGAAGCAGTTTCCAGGCTACCGTGGGTGAGAGCCTGGGGAACAAACCGAGGGAGGAGAAGTCCGGGCCAGAAGGCACCTCTCGACTCAGCTCTTGCTACCTGAAACTAACACTACTGCTCCATGTTTGCAGAGGAATGCTAAGTGCGCCACAGGGATTTAGCAGAAAGAAGCTGGTCAAGAATCCCAGCTTCAGCTCATTCGCCTCTCCACAGGGTGGCAGCATTTTCAACTGTGCTTGAGTGCAAACCTGGGGAAGGAGTCCTAGCAGAATTCCGAGGGAGAAATAAGCATGGGCAGAGGGCACCTCTTGACTCAACTCTTGTTTCGGGAACCTACATCGGCACTCCCGTGTGTGTGTGTGGTCCCAAGTGCCATCCCCCCAGCGCCAACAAACAAAACTGGAGAGAACCCGTGCCTCAGCAAAGATCGCCCTTCCTGAGCGTGAACGTCATCTATTGTGTGTTTTTGTGAAAGCATGAGAAATGGAACCTAAACGTAACTCTGAGTGGAAGGAGGCCCGTAAGGAAGGCTGCTGTCGACTCACCTCTTGTTTTTGGAGATTAGCGCTGCTGTACCCTGTGTGCCTGGAGGCCTACTTACCAGGCTACGAACACCAAGAATCAATGCTGCAGAGTTAATGCGCTTTACTTCACATCGCCGTTCCTGAAGCTGGAGTAATTTTACAGTGTTCTAGTATGAGAGACCGGGGAGAGGGTCCCATACGTGAAATGGAGTGAGAAACAGGCCCGTGCGGAGGGCAGCTCTCAATTCACCTCTTGTTTCTGAGGCTGATACCGTTGCCCCATGTGTGCCTGCAGGCAGGCCTAAACCCCACCACTGATCTAAAAGGAACAACTCTGTAGAGAATTCCTGCTTAGGCTAAAAGAGCCATGCCTGAGGCTGGAAGCAGTTTGTGGTGTGCATGCGTGAGCGCACTGCACGTGAGTCCAAAAGCGTTTCACGAGTGAGACTCAGGCCCCGGCAGAAGGCAGAACACGACTCCCCACTTGTTCCATGGAGCTAGCCCTGCGGCCCCACTTTTGCAAAGAAGTCTTAAGCGCTAGCAGTCTCACTCGAAGAAACAACACTGTAGGGAAAACGTGCTTTCGCTACCGTGGACATCTCTGAGGGTGGAAGCAGTTTAGGGTGTACTGTGGGTGAGAGCCTGGGGACGGGTTCCATAAGTAAAATCGAGGGAGACTCAGGCCTGAGGAGAAGGCAGCTCTCAACTCGCCTCTCGTTTATGGGGCTCTTAACGTTGCCCCGTGTGTGCCTGCAGGCAGGCCTAGAGCCAACCAGCGAACTCAAAGGAACAGCTCTGTAGAGAATTCCTGCTTCGGCGAAAATAGCCCTGCCTGAGGCTGGAAGCATTTTGCAGTGTGCAGGCGTGAGCGCACTGCAAGGGAGTCCACAAGCATTTTCCGGGGGAGGCTCAGGCCCCGGCACAAGGCAGAACACGAGTACCCACTTGCTTCATGGAGCTAGCTCTGCGGCCCCACTTTTGCATGGAAGTCTTATCGCTGGCTTTGTAACTCGAAGAAACAACACTGTAGAGGGACCGTGCTTCAGCTACCGTCGTCCTCTCTGAGGGGGGAAGCCATTTAGAGTGTACGGTGGGTGAGAGCCTGGGGACGGGGTCCATACTTCAAATCGAGGGAGACACAGGCCAGAGCAGAAGGCAGCTCTCAACTCGCCTCTTGTCTATGAGGCTCGTACCGTTGCCCCGAGTGGGCCTGCAGGCAGGCCTAAAGCGAACCAGCAAACTCAAAGGAACAAGTTTGTACAGGATTCCTACTTAGGCTGAAAGAACCATGCCTGAAGGTGGAAGCCTTTTGCCGTGTGCATGCATGAGCGCACTGCAAGTGAGGCCGAAACCATTTCCCAAGGGCGACTCAGGCCCCGGCAGAAGGCAGAACACGGCTCCCCACTTGTTCCACGAACCTAGCAGTGCGGCCCCACTTTTGCAAGGAAGTCTAATCGCTAGCATTCTAACTCGAAGAAACTGCACTGTAGGGAAAGCGTGCTTTCGCTACCATCGACCTCTCTGAAGGAGGAAGCAGTTAGAGTGGACAGTGGTTGAGAGCCTGGGGACTGGTTCCACAGGTAAAATCGAGGGAGACTCAGGCCTGAGGAGAAGGCAGCTCTCAACTCGCCTCTTGTCTATGAGGCTCGTAACGTTGCCCCGTGTGTGCCTGCAGGCAGCCCTAGAGCCAACCAGCGAACTCAAAGGAACAACTCTGTAGAGAATTCCTGCTTCGGCTAAAATAGCCCTGCCTGAGGCTGGAAGCAGTTTGCTGTGTGCCGGCGTGAGCGCACTGCAAGTGAGTCCACAAGCATTTTCCGGGGAAAGCTCAGGCCCCGGCAGAAGGCAGAACACGACTCCCCACTTGCTTCATGGAACTAGCAGTGCGGCCCCACTTTTGCATGGAAGTCTTATCGCTAGCTTTGTAACTCGAAGAAACAACACTGTAGAGGGACCGTGCTTCAGCTACCGTCGTCCTCTCTGAGGGGGAAGCAATTTAGAGTGTACGGTGGGTGAGAGCCTGGGGACGGGGTCCATACTTCAAATCGAGGGAGACACAGGCCGGAACAGAAGGCAGCTCTCAACTCGCCTCTTGTTTATGAGGCTCGTACCGTTGCCCCGAGTGTGCCTGCAGGCAGGTCTAAAGCGAACAAGGGAACTCAAAGGATCAAGTTTGTAGAGGATTCCTTCTTAGGCTGAAAGAGCCATGCCTGAAGGTGGAAGCGTTGTGCTGTGTGTATGCATGAGCGCACTGCAAGTGAGTCCGAACCCATTTCCGAAGTGCGACTCAGGCCCCGGTAGAAGGCACAGCACGACTCCCCACTCGTTTCGTGAGGCTAGCACTGCGGCCCCACTGTTGCATGCAAGTCGAATCGCTAGCATACTCACTCGAAGAACAACACTGTGGAGAAACCGTGGCTTTAGCTACCGGGGACATCTCTGAGGGCGGAAGCAGTTTAGGGTGTACTGTGGGTGAGAGCCTGGGGACGGGTTCCATAAGTAAAATCGAGGGAGACTCAGGCCTGAGGAGAAGGCAGCTCTCAACTCGCCTCTTGTTTATGGGGCTCATAATGTTGCCCCGTGTGTGTTTGCAGGCAAGCCTAAAGCCAACCAGCGAACTCAAAGGAACAACTCTGTGGAGAATTCCTGCTTCGGCTAAAATAGCCCTGCCTGAGGCTGGAAGCAGTTTGCTGTGTGCCGGCGTGAGCGCACTGCAAGTGAGTCCGAAAGCATTTTCCGGGGGAGGCTCAGGCCCCGGCAGAAGGCGGAACACGGCTACCCACTTGCTTCATGGAGCTAGCACTGAGGCCCCACTTTTGCACGGACGTGTTATCGCTCGCTTTGTAACGCGAAGAAACTGCACTGTAGAGGGACCGTGCTTTAGCTAGCTGCGCTGTTACAGAGGGTGGAACTATTTTCAGTGTGTGGGCCAGATAGCTGGGGAAATGATCACATAAGTCACTCTGTGAGAAACGGCTTCGTTCGAAGGCACCTCTCGAATCAGATCCAGTTTCAAGAAGTTAGCACTCTTCTGGCATGTGTGCACGGAGGCCTAAGTTCCAGGCACCTCTTTCAGGAACAACACTGTAGAGAAACCGTGCTTTAGCGACCATCGACCTCTCTGAGGGAGGAAGCAGTTTCCAGGCTACCGTGGGTGAGAGCCTGGGGAACAAACCGAGGGAGGAGAAGTCCGGGCCAGAAGGCACCTCTCGACTCAGCTCTTGCTACCTGAAACTAACACTACTGCTCCATGTTTGCAGAGGAATGCTAAGTGCGCCACAGGGATTTAGCAGAAAGAAGCTGGTCAAGAATCCCAGCTTCAGCTCATTCGCCTCTCCACAGGGTGGCAGCATTTTCAACTGTGCTTGAGTGCAAACCTGGGGAAGGAGTCCTAGCAGAATTCCGAGGGAGAAATAAGCATGGGCAGAGGGCACCTCTTGACTCAACTCTTGTTTCGGGAACCTACATCGGCACTCCCGTGTGTGTGTGTGGTCCCAAGTGCCATCCCCCCAGCGCCAACAAACAAAACTGGAGAGAACCCGTGCCTCAGCAAAGATCGCCCTTCCTGAGCGTGAACGTCATCTATTGTGTGTTTTTGTGAAAGCATGAGAAATGGAACCTAAACGTAACTCTGAGTGGAAGGAGGCCCGTAAGGAAGGCTGCTGTCGACTCACCTCTTGTTTTTGGAGATTAGCGCTGCTGTACCCTGTGTGCCTGGAGGCCTACTTACCAGGCTACGAACACCAAGAATCAATGCTGCAGAGTTAATGCGCTTTACTTCACATCGCCGTTCCTGAAGCTGGAGTAATTTTACAGTGTTCTAGTATGAGAGACCGGGGAGAGGGTCCCATACGTGAAATGGAGTGAGAAACAGGCCCGTGCGGAGGGCAGCTCTCAATTCACCTCTTGTTTCTGAGGCTGATACCGTTGCCCCATGTGTGCCTGCAGGCAGGCCTAAACCCCACCACTGATCTAAAAGGAACAACTCTGTAGAGAATTCCTGCTTAGGCTAAAAGAGCCATGCCTGAGGCTGGAAGCAGTTTGTGGTGTGCATGCGTGAGCGCACTGCACGTGAGTCCAAAAGCGTTTCACGAGTGAGACTCAGGCCCCGGCAGAAGGCAGAACACGACTCCCCACTTGTTCCATGGAGCTAGCCCTGCGGCCCCACTTTTGCAAAGAAGTCTTAAGCGCTAGCAGTCTCACTCGAAGAAACAACACTGTAGGGAAAACGTGCTTTCGCTACCGTGGACATCTCTGAGGGTGGAAGCAGTTTAGGGTGTACTGTGGGTGAGAGCCTGGGGACGGGTTCCATAAGTAAAATCGAGGGAGACTCAGGCCTGAGGAGAAGGCAGCTCTCAACTCGCCTCTCGTTTATGGGGCTCTTAACGTTGCCCCGTGTGTGCCTGCAGGCAGGCCTAGAGCCAACCAGCGAACTCAAAGGAACAGCTCTGTAGAGAATTCCTGCTTCGGCTAAAATAGCCCTGCCTGAGGCTGGAAGCATTTTGCAGTGTGCAGGCGTGAGCGCACTGCAAGTGAGTCCACAAGCATTTTCCGGGGGAGGCTCAGGCCCCGGCACAAGGCAGAACACGAGTACCCACTTGCTTCATGGAGCTAGCTCTGCGGCCCCACTTTTGCATGGAAGTCTTATCGCTGGCTTTGTAACTCGAAGAAACAACACTGTAGAGGGACCGTGCTTCAGCTACCGTCGTCCTCTCTGAGGGGGGAAGCCATTTAGAGTGTACGGTGGGTGAGAGCCTGGGGACGGGGTCCATACTTCAAATCGAGGGAGACACAGGCCAGAGCAGAAGGCAGCTCTCAACTCGCCTCTTGTCTATGAGGCTCGTACCGTTGCCCCGAGTGGGCCTGCAGGCAGGCCTAAAGCGAACCAGCAAACTCAAAGGAACAAGTTTGTACAGGATTCCTACTTAGGCTGAAAGAACCATGCCTGAAGGTGGAAGCCTTTTGCCGTGTGCATGCATGAGCGCACTGCAAGTGAGGCCGAAACCATTTCCCAAGGGCGACTCAGGCCCCGGCAGAAGGCAGAACACGGCTCCCCACTTGTTCCACGAACCTAGCAGTGCGGCCCCACTTTTGCAAGGAAGTCTAATCGCTAGCATTCTAACTCGAAGAAACTGCACTGTAGGGAAACCGTGCTTTCGCTACCATCGACCTCTCTGAAGGAGGAAGCAGTTAGAGTGGACAGTGGTTGAGAGCCTGGGGACTGGTTCCACAGGTAAAATCGAGGGAGACTCAGGCCTGAGGAGAAGGCAGCTCTCAACTCGCCTCTTGTCTATGAGGCTCGTAACGTTGCCCCGTGTGTGCCTGCAGGCAGCCCTAGAGCCAACCAGCGAACTCAAAGGAACAACTCTGTAGAGAATTCCTGCTTCGGCTAAAATAGCCCTGCCTGAGGCTGGAAGCAGTTTGCTGTGTGCCGGCGTGAGCGCACTGCAAGTGAGTCCACAAGCATTTTCCGGGGAAAGCTCAGGCCCCGGCAGAAGGCAGAACACGACTCCCCACTTGCTTCATGGAACTAGCAGTGCGGCCCCACTTTTGCATGGAAGTCTTATCGCTAGCTTTGTAACTCGAAGAAACAACACTGTAGAGGGACCGTGCTTCAGCTACCGTCGTCCTCTCTGAGGGGGAAGCAATTTAGAGTGTACGGTGGGTGAGAGCCTGGGGACGGGGTCCATACTTCAAATCGAGGGAGACACAGGCCGGAACAGAAGGCAGCTCTCAACTCGCCTCTTGTTTATGAGGCTCGTACCGTTGCCCCGAGTGTGCCTGCAGGCAGGTCTAAAGCGAACAAGGGAACTCAAAGGATCAAGTTTGTAGAGGATTCCTTCTTAGGCTGAAAGAGCCATGCCTGAAGGTGGAAGCGTTGTGCTGTGTGTATGCATGAGCGCACTGCAAGTGAGTCCGAACCCATTTCCGAAGTGCGACTCAGGCCCCGGTAGAAGGCACAGCACGACTCCCCACTCGTTTCGTGAGGCTAGCACTGCGGCCCCACTGTTGCATGCAAGTCGAATCGCTAGCATACTCCCTCGAAGAACAACACTGTGGAGAAACCGTGGCTTTAGCTACCGGGGACATCTCTGAGGGCGGAAGCAGTTTAGGGTGTACTGTGGGTGAGAGCCTGGGGACGGGTTCCATAAGTAAAATCGAGGGAGACTCAGGCCTGAGGAGAAGGCAGCTCTCAACTCGCCTCTTGTTTATGGGGCTCATAATGTTGCCCCGTGTGTGTTTGCAGGCAAGCCTAAAGCCAACCAGCGAACTCAAAGGAACAACTCTGTGGAGAATTCCTGCTTCGGCTAAAATAGCCCTGCCTGAGGCTGGAAGCAGTTTGCTGTGTGCCGGCGTGAGCGCACTGCAAGTGAGTCCGAAAGCATTTTCCGGGGGAGGCTCAGGCCCCGGCAGAAGGCGGAACACGGCTACCCACTTGCTTCATGGAGCTAGCACTGAGGCCCCACTTTTGCACGGACGTGTTATCGCTCGCTTTGTAACGCGAAGAAACTGCACTGTAGAGGGACCGTGCTTTAGCTAGCTGCGCTGTTACAGAGGGTGGAACTATTTTCAGTGTGTGGGCCAGATAGCTGGGGAAATGATCACATAAGTCACTCTGTGAGAAACGGCTTCGTTCGAAGGCACCTCTCGAATCAGATCCAGTTTCAAGAAGTTAGCACTCTTCTGGCATGTGTGCACGGAGGCCTAAGTTCCAGGCACCTCTTTCAGGAACAACACTGTAGAGAAACCGTGCTTTAGCGACCATCGACCTCTCTGAGGGAGGAAGCAGTTTCCAGGCTACCGTGGGTGAGAGCCTGGGGAACAAACCGAGGGAGGAGAAGTCCGGGCCAGAAGGCACCTCTCGACTCAGCTCTTGCTACCTGAAACTAACACTACTGCTCCATGTTTGCAGAGGAATGCTAAGTGCGCCACAGGGATTTAGCAGAAAGAAGCTGGTCAAGAATCCCAGCTTCAGCTCATTCGCCTCTCCACAGGGTGGCAGCATTTTCAACTGTGCTTGAGTGCAAACCTGGGGAAGGAGTCCTAGCAGAATTCCGAGGGAGAAATAAGCATGGGCAGAGGGCACCTCTTGACTCAACTCTTGTTTCGGGAACCTACATCGGCACTCCCGTGTGTGTGTGTGGTCCCAAGTGCCATCCCCCCAGCGCCAACAAACAAAACTGGAGAGAACCCGTGCCTCAGCAAAGATCGCCCTTCCTGAGCGTGAACGTCATCTATTGTGTGTTTTTGTGAAAGCATGAGAAATGGAACCTAAACGTAACTCTGAGTGGAAGGAGGCCCGTAAGGAAGGCTGCTGTCGACTCACCTCTTGTTTTTGGAGATTAGCGCTGCTGTACCCTGTGTGCCTGGAGGCCTACTTACCAGGCTACGAACACCAAGAATCAATGCTGCAGAGTTAATGCGCTTTACTTCACATCGCCGTTCCTGAAGCTGGAGTAATTTTACAGTGTTCTAGTATGAGAGACCGGGGAGAGGGTCCCATACGTGAAATGGAGTGAGAAACAGGCCCGTGCGGAGGGCAGCTCTCAATTCACCTCTTGTTTCTGAGGCTGATACCGTTGCCCCATGTGTGCCTGCAGGCAGGCCTAAACCCCACCACTGATCTAAAAGGAACAACTCTGTAGAGAATTCCTGCTTAGGCTAAAAGAGCCATGCCTGAGGCTGGAAGCAGTTTGTGGTGTGCATGCGTGAGCGCACTGCACGTGAGTCCAAAAGCGTTTCACGAGTGAGACTCAGGCCCCGGCAGAAGGCAGAACACGGCTCCCCACTTGTTCCACGAACCTAGCAGTGCGGCCCCACTTTTGCAAGGAAGTCTAATCGCTAGCATTCTAACTCGAAGAAACAACACTGTAGGGAAAACGTGCTTTCGCTACCGTGGACATCTCTGAGCGTGGAAGCAGTTAGAGTAGACAGTGGTTGAGAGCCTGGGGACTGGTTCCACAGGTAAAATCGAGGGAGACTCAGGCCTGAGGAGAAGGCAGCTCTCAACTCGCCTCTTGTCTATGAGGCTCGTAACGTTGCCCCGTGTGTGCCTGCAGGCAGCCCTAGAGCCAACCAGCGAACTCAAAGGAACAACTCTGTAGAGAATTCCTGCTTCGGCTAAAATAGCCCTGCCTGAGGCTGGAAGCAGTTTGCTGTGTGCCGGCGTGAGCGCACTGCAAGTGAGTCCACAAGCATTTTCCGGGGAAAGCTCAGGCCCCGGCAGAAGGCAGAACACGACTCCCCACTTGCTTCATGGAACTAGCAGTGCGGCCCCACTTTTGCATGGAAGTCTTATCGCTAGCTTTGTAACTCGAAGAAACAACACTGTAGAGGGACCGTGCTTCAGCTACCGTCGTCCTCTCTGAGGGGGAAGCAATTTAGAGTGTACGGTGGGTGAGAGCCTGGGGACGGGGTCCATACTTCAAATCGAGGGAGACACAGGCCGGAACAGAAGGCAGCTCTCAACTCGCCTCTTGTTTATGAGGCTCGTACCGTTGCCCCGAGTGTGCCTGCAGGCAGGTCTAAAGCGAACAAGGGAACTCAAAGGATCAAGTTTGTAGAGGATTCCTTCTTAGGCTGAAAGAGCCATGCCTGAAGGTGGAAGCGTTTTGCTGTGTGTATGCATGAGCGCACTGCAAGTGAGTCCGAACCCATTTCCGAAGTGCGACTCAGGCCCCGGTAGAAGGCACAGCACGACTCCCCACTCGTTTCGTGAGGCTAGCACTGCGGCCCCACTGTTGCATGCAAGTCGAATCGCTAGCATACTCACTCGAAGAACAACACTGTGGAGAAACCGTGGCTTTAGCTACCGGGGACATCTCTGAGGGCGGAAGCAGTTTAGGGTGTACTGTGGGTGAGAGCCTGGGGACGGGTTCCATAAGTAAAATCGAGGGAGACTCAGGCCTGAGGAGAAGGCAGCTCTCAACTCGCCTCTTGTTTATGGGGCTCATAATGTTGCCCCGTGTGTGTTTGCAGGCAAGCCTAAAGCCAACCAGCGAACTCAAAGGAACAACTCTGTGGAGAATTCCTGCTTCGGCTAAAATAGCCCTGCCTGAGGCTGGAAGCAGTTTGCTGTGTGCCGGCGTGAGCGCACTGCAAGTGAGTCCGAAAGCATTTTCCGGGGGAGGCTCAGGCCCCGGCAGAAGGCGGAACACGGCTACCCACTTGCTTCATGGAGCTAGCACTGAGGCCCCACTTTTGCACGGACGTGTTATCGCTCGCTTTGTAACGCGAAGAAACTGCACTGTAGAGGGACCGTGCTTTAGCTAGCTGCGCTGTTACAGAGGGTGGAACTATTTTCAGTGTGTGGGCCAGATAGCTGGGGAAATGATCACATAAGTCACTCTGTGAGAAACGGCTTCGTTCGAAGGCACCTCTCGAATCAGATCCAGTTTCAAGAAGTTAGCACTCTTCTGGCATGTGTGCACGGAGGCCTAAGTTCCAGGCACCTCTTTCAGGAACAACACTGTAGAGAAACCGTGCTTTAGCGACCATCGACCTCTCTGAGGGAGGAAGCAGTTTCCAGGCTACCGTGGGTGAGAGCCTGGGGAACAAACCGAGGGAGGAGAAGTCCGGGCCAGAAGGCACCTCTCGACTCAGCTCTTGCTACCTGAAACTAACACTACTGCTCCATGTTTGCAGAGGAATGCTAAGTGCGCCACAGGGATTTAGCAGAAAGAAGCTGGTCAAGAATCCCAGCTTCAGCTCATTCGCCTCTCCACAGGGTGGCAGCATTTTCAACTGTGCTTGAGTGCAAACCTGGGGAAGGAGTCCTAGCAGAATTCCGAGGGAGAAATAAGCATGGGCAGAGGGCACCTCTTGACTCAACTCTTGTTTCGGGAACCTACATCGGCACTCCCGTGTGTGTGTGTGGTCCCAAGTGCCATCCCCCCAGCGCCAACAAACAAAACTGGAGAGAACCCGTGCCTCAGCAAAGATCGCCCTTCCTGAGCGTGAACGTCATCTATTGTGTGTTTTTGTGAAAGCATGAGAAATGGAACCTAAACGTAACTCTGAGTGGAAGGAGGCCCGTAAGGAAGGCTGCTGTCGACTCACCTCTTGTTTTTGGAGATTAGCGCTGCTGTACCCTGTGTGCCTGGAGGCCTACTTACCAGGCTACGAACACCAAGAATCAATGCTGCAGAGTTAATGCGCTTTACTTCACATCGCCGTTCCTGAAGCTGGAGTAATTTTACAGTGTTCTAGTATGAGAGACCGGGGAGAGGGTCCCATACGTGAAATGGAGTGAGAAACAGGCCCGTGCGGAGGGCAGCTCTCAATTCACCTCTTGTTTCTGAGGCTGATACCGTTGCCCCATGTGTGCCTGCAGGCAGGCCTAAACCCCACCACTGATCTAAAAGGAACAACTCTGTAGAGAATTCCTGCTTAGGCTAAAAGAGCCATGCCTGAGGCTGGAAGCAGTTTGTGGTGTGCATGCGTGAGCGCACTGCACGTGAGTCCAAAAGCGTTTCACGAGTGAGACTCAGGCCCCGGCAGAAGGCAGAACACGGCTCCCCACTTGTTCCACGAACCTAGCAGTGCGGCCCCACTTTTGCAAGGAAGTCTAATCGCTAGCATTCTAACTCGAAGAAACAACACTGTAGGGAAAACGTGCTTTCGCTACCGTGGACATCTCTGAGGGTGGAAGCAGTTAGAGTGGACAGTGGTTGAGAGCCTGGGGACTGGTTCCACAGGTAAAATCGAGGGAGACTCAGGCCTGAGGAGAAGGCAGCTCTCAACTCGCCTCTTGTCTATGAGGCTCGTAACGTTGCCCCGTGTGTGCCTGCAGGCAGCCCTAGAGCCAACCAGCGAACTCAAAGGAACAACTCTGTAGAGAATTCCTGCTTCGGCTAAAATAGCCCTGCCTGAGGCTGGAAGCAGTTTGCTGTGTGCCGGCGTGAGCGCACTGCAAGTGAGTCCACAAGCATTTTCCGGGGAAAGCTCAGGCCCCGGCAGAAGGCAGAACACGACTCCCCACTTGCTTCATGGAACTAGCAGTGCGGCCCCACTTTTGCATGGAAGTCTTATCGCTAGCTTTGTAACTCGAAGAAACAACACTGTAGAGGGACCGTGCTTCAGCTACCGTCGTCCTCTCTGAGGGGGAAGCAATTTAGAGTGTACGGTGGGTGAGAGCCTGGGGACGGGGTCCATACTTCAAATCGAGGGAGACACAGGCCGGAACAGAAGGCAGCTCTCAACTCGCCTCTTGTTTATGAGGCTCGTACCGTTGCCCCGAGTGTGCCTGCAGGCAGGTCTAAAGCGAACAAGGGAACTCAAAGGATCAAGTTTGTAGAGGATTCCTTCTTAGGCTGAAAGAGCCATGCCTGAAGGTGGAAGCGTTTTGCTGTGTGTATGCATGAGCGCACTGCAAGTGAGTCCGAACCCATTTCCGAAGTGCGACTCAGGCCCCGGTAGAAGGCACAGCACGACTCCCCACTCGTTTCGTGAGGCTAGCACTGCGGCCCCACTGTTGCATGCAAGTCGAATCGCTAGCATACTCACTCGAAGAACAACACTGTGGAGAAACCGTGGCTTTAGCTACCGGGGACATCTCTGAGGGCGGAAGCAGTTTAGGGTGTACTGTGGGTGAGAGCCTGGGGACGGGTTCCATAAGTAAAATCGAGGGAGACTCAGGCCTGAGGAGAAGGCAGCTCTCAACTCGCCTCTTGTTTATGGGGCTCATAATGTTGCCCCGTGTGTGTTTGCAGGCAAGCCTAAAGCCAACCAGCGAACTCAAAGGAACAACTCTGTGGAGAATTCCTGCTTCGGCTAAAATAGCCCTGCCTGAGGCTGGAAGCAGTTTGCTGTGTGCCGGCGTGAGCGCACTGCAAGTGAGTCCGAAAGCATTTTCCGGGGGAGGCTCAGGCCCCGGCAGAAGGCGGAACACGGCTACCCACTTGCTTCATGGAGCTAGCACTGAGGCCCCACTTTTGCACGGACGTGTTATCGCTCGCTTTGTAACGCGAAGAAACTGCACTGTAGAGGGACCGTGCTTTAGCTAGCTGCGCTGTTACAGAGGGTGGAACTATTTTCAGTGTGTGGGCCAGATAGCTGGGGAAATGATCACATAAGTCACTCTGTGAGAAACGGCTTCGTTCGAAGGCACCTCTCGAATCAGATCCAGTTTCAAGAAGTTAGCACTCTTCTGGCATGTGTGCACGGAGGCCTAAGTTCCAGGCACCTCTTTCAGGAACAACACTGTAGAGAAACCGTGCTTTAGCGACCATCGACCTCTCTGAGGGAGGAAGCAGTTTCCAGGCTACCGTGGGTGAGAGCCTGGGGAACAAACCGAGGGAGGAGAAGTCCGGGCCAGAAGGCACCTCTCGACTCAGCTCTTGCTACCTGAAACTAACACTACTGCTCCATGTTTGCAGAGGAATGCTAAGTGCGCCACAGGGATTTAGCAGAAAGAAGCTGGTCAAGAATCCCAGCTTCAGCTCATTCGCCTCTCCACAGGGTGGCAGCATTTTCAACTGTGCTTGAGTGCAAACCTGGGGAAGGAGTCCTAGCAGAATTCCGAGGGAGAAATAAGCATGGGCAGAGGGCACCTCTTGACTCAACTCTTGTTTCGGGAACCTACATCGGCACTCCCGTGTGTGTGTGTGGTCCCAAGTGCCATCCCCCCAGCGCCAACAAACAAAACTGGAGAGAACCCGTGCCTCAGCAAAGATCGCCCTTCCTGAGCGTGAACGTCATCTATTGTGTGTTTTTGTGAAAGCATGAGAAATGGAACCTAAACGTAACTCTGAGTGGAAGGAGGCCCGTAAGGAAGGCTGCTGTCGACTCACCTCTTGTTTTTGGAGATTAGCGCTGCTGTACCCTGTGTGCCTGGAGGCCTACTTACCAGGCTACGAACACCAAGAATCAATGCTGCAGAGTTAATGCGCTTTACTTCACATCGCCGTTCCTGAAGCTGGAGTAATTTTACAGTGTTCTAGTATGAGAGACCGGGGAGAGGGTCCCATACGTGAAATGGAGTGAGAAACAGGCCCGTGCGGAGGGCAGCTCTCAATTCACCTCTTGTTTCTGAGGCTGATACCGTTGCCCCATGTGTGCCTGCAGGCAGGCCTAAACCCCACCACTGATCTAAAAGGAACAACTCTGTAGAGAATTCCTGCTTAGGCTAAAAGAGCCATGCCTGAGGCTGGAAGCAGTTTGTGGTGTGCATGCGTGAGCGCACTGCACGTGAGTCCAAAAGCGTTTCACGAGTGAGACTCAGGCCCCGGCAGAAGGCAGAACACGACTCCCCACTTGTTCCATGGAGCTAGCCCTGCGGCCCCACTTTTGCAAAGAAGTCTTAAGCGCTAGCAGTCTCACTCGAAGAAACAACACTGTAGGGAAAACGTGCTTTCGCTACCGTGGACATCTCTGAGGGTGGAAGCAGTTTAGGGTGTACTGTGGGTGAGAGCCTGGGGACGGGTTCCATAAGTAAAATCGAGGGAGACTCAGGCCTGAGGAGAAGGCAGCTCTCAACTCGCCTCTCGTTTATGGGGCTCTTAACGTTGCCCCGTGTGTGCCTGCAGGCAGGCCTAGAGCCAACCAGCGAACTCAAAGGAACAGCTCTGTAGAGAATTCCTGCTTCGGCTAAAATAGCCCTGCCTGAGGCTGGAAGCATTTTGCAGTGTGCAGGCGTGAGCGCACTGCAAGTGAGTCCACAAGCATTTTCCGGGGGAGGCTCAGGCCCCGGCACAAGGCAGAACACGAGTACCCACTTGCTTCATGGAGCTAGCTCTGCGGCCCCACTTTTGCATGGAAGTCTTATCGCTGGCTTTGTAACTCGAAGAAACAACACTGTAGAGGGACCGTGCTTCAGCTACCGTCGTCCTCTCTGAGGGGGGAAGCCATTTAGAGTGTACGGTGGGTGAGAGCCTGGGGACGGGGTCCATACTTCAAATCGAGGGAGACACAGGCCAGAGCAGAAGGCAGCTCTCAACTCGCCTCTTGTCTATGAGGCTCGTACCGTTGCCCCGAGTGGGCCTGCAGGCAGGCCTAAAGCGAACCAGCAAACTCAAAGGAACAAGTTTGTACAGGATTCCTACTTAGGCTGAAAGAACCATGCCTGAAGGTGGAAGCCTTTTGCCGTGTGCATGCATGAGCGCACTGCAAGTGAGGCCGAAACCATTTCCCAAGGGCGACTCAGGCCCCGGCAGAAGGCAGAACACGGCTCCCCACTTGTTCCACGAACCTAGCAGTGCGGCCCCACTTTTGCAAGGAAGTCTAATCGCTAGCATTCTAACTCGAAGAAACTGCACTGTAGGGAAACCGTGCTTTCGCTACCATCGACCTCTCTGAAGGAGGAAGCAGTTAGAGTGGACAGTGGTTGAGAGCCTGGGGACTGGTTCCACAGGTAAAATCGAGGGAGACTCAGGCCTGAGGAGAAGGCAGCTCTCAACTCGCCTCTTGTCTATGAGGCTCGTAACGTTGCCCCGTGTGTGCCTGCAGGCAGCCCTAGAGCCAACCAGCGAACTCAAAGGAACAACTCTGTAGAGAATTCCTGCTTCGGCTAAAATAGCCCTGCCTGAGGCTGGAAGCAGTTTGCTGTGTGCCGGCGTGAGCGCACTGCAAGTGAGTCCACAAGCATTTTCCGGGGAAAGCTCAGGCCCCGGCAGAAGGCAGAACACGACTCCCCACTTGCTTCATGGAACTAGCAGTGCGGCCCCACTTTTGCATGGAAGTCTTATCGCTAGCTTTGTAACTCGAAGAAACAACACTGTAGAGGGACCGTGCTTCAGCTACCGTCGTCCTCTCTGAGGGGGAAGCAATTTAGAGTGTACGGTGGGTGAGAGCCTGGGGACGGGGTCCATACTTCAAATCGAGGGAGACACAGGCCGGAACAGAAGGCAGCTCTCAACTCGCCTCTTGTTTATGAGGCTCGTACCGTTGCCCCGAGTGTGCCTGCAGGCAGGTCTAAAGCGAACAAGGGAACTCAAAGGATCAAGTTTGTAGAGGATTCCTTCTTAGGCTGAAAGAGCCATGCCTGAAGGTGGAAGCGTTGTGCTGTGTGTATGCATGAGCGCACTGCAAGTGAGTCCGAACCCATTTCCGAAGTGCGACTCAGGCCCCGGTAGAAGGCACAGCACGACTCCCCACTCGTTTCGTGAGGCTAGCACTGCGGCCCCACTGTTGCATGCAAGTCGAATCGCTAGCATACTCACTCGAAGAACAACACTGTGGAGAAACCGTGGCTTTAGCTACCGGGGACATCTCTGAGGGCGGAAGCAGTTTAGGGTGTACTGTGGGTGAGAGCCTGGGGACGGGTTCCATAAGTAAAATCGAGGGAGACTCAGGCCTGAGGAGAAGGCAGCTCTCAACTCGCCTCTTGTTTATGGGGCTCATAATGTTGCCCCGTGTGTGTTTGCAGGCAAGCCTAAAGCCAACCAGCGAACTCAAAGGAACAACTCTGTGGAGAATTCCTGCTTCGGCTAAAATAGCCCTGCCTGAGGCTGGAAGCAGTTTGCTGTGTGCCGGCGTGAGCGCACTGCAAGTGAGTCCGAAAGCATTTTCCGGGGGAGGCTCAGGCCCCGGCAGAAGGCGGAACACGGCTACCCACTTGCTTCATGGAGCTAGCACTGAGGCCCCACTTTTGCACGGACGTGTTATCGCTCGCTTTGTAACGCGAAGAAACTGCACTGTAGAGGGACCGTGCTTTAGCTAGCTGCGCTGTTACAGAGGGTGGAACTATTTTCAGTGTGTGGGCCAGATAGCTGGGGAAATGATCACATAAGTCACTCTGTGAGAAACGGCTTCGTTCGAAGGCACCTCTCGAATCAGATCCAGTTTCAAGAAGTTAGCACTCTTCTGGCATGTGTGCACGGAGGCCTAAGTTCCAGGCACCTCTTTCAGGAACAACACTGTAGAGAAACCGTGCTTTAGCGACCATCGACCTCTCTGAGGGAGGAAGCAGTTTCCAGGCTACCGTGGGTGAGAGCCTGGGGAACAAACCGAGGGAGGAGAAGTCCGGGCCAGAAGGCACCTCTCGACTCAGCTCTTGCTACCTGAAACTAACACTACTGCTCCATGTTTGCAGAGGAATGCTAAGTGCGCCACAGGGATTTAGCAGAAAGAAGCTGGTCAAGAATCCCAGCTTCAGCTCATTCGCCTCTCCACAGGGTGGCAGCATTTTCAACTGTGCTTGAGTGCAAACCTGGGGAAGGAGTCCTAGCAGAATTCCGAGGGAGAAATAAGCATGGGCAGAGGGCACCTCTTGACTCAACTCTTGTTTCGGGAACCTACATCGGCACTCCCGTGTGTGTGTGTGGTCCCAAGTGCCATCCCCCCAGCGCCAACAAACAAAACTGGAGAGAACCCGTGCCTCAGCAAAGATCGCCCTTCCTGAGCGTGAACGTCATCTATTGTGTGTTTTTGTGAAAGCATGAGAAATGGAACCTAAACGTAACTCTGAGTGGAAGGAGGCCCGTAAGGAAGGCTGCTGTCGACTCACCTCTTGTTTTTGGAGATTAGCGCTGCTGTACCCTGTGTGCCTGGAGGCCTACTTACCAGGCTACGAACACCAAGAATCAATGCTGCAGAGTTAATGCGCTTTACTTCACATCGCCGTTCCTGAAGCTGGAGTAATTTTACAGTGTTCTAGTATGAGAGACCGGGGAGAGGGTCCCATACGTGAAATGGAGTGAGAAACAGGCCCGTGCGGAGGGCAGCTCTCAATTCACCTCTTGTTTCTGAGGCTGATACCGTTGCCCCATGTGTGCCTGCAGGCAGGCCTAAACCCCACCACTGATCTAAAAGGAACAACTCTGTAGAGAATTCCTGCTTAGGCTAAAAGAGCCATGCCTGAGGCTGGAAGCAGTTTGTGGTGTGCATGCGTGAGCGCACTGCACGTGAGTCCAAAAGCGTTTCACGAGTGAGACTCAGGCCCCGGCAGAAGGCAGAACACGACTCCCCACTTGTTCCATGGAGCTAGCCCTGCGGCCCCACTTTTGCAAAGAAGTCTTAAGCGCTAGCAGTCTCACTCGAAGAAACAACACTGTAGGGAAAACGTGCTTTCGCTACCGTGGACATCTCTGAGGGTGGAAGCAGTTTAGGGTGTACTGTGGGTGAGAGCCTGGGGACGGGTTCCATAAGTAAAATCGAGGGAGACTCAGGCCTGAGGAGAAGGCAGCTCTCAACTCGCCTCTCGTTTATGGGGCTCTTAACGTTGCCCCGTGTGTGCCTGCAGGCAGGCCTAGAGCCAACCAGCGAACTCAAAGGAACAGCTCTGTAGAGAATTCCTGCTTCGGCTAAAATAGCCCTGCCTGAGGCTGGAAGCATTTTGCAGTGTGCAGGCGTGAGCGCACTGCAAGTGAGTCCACAAGCATTTTCCGGGGGAGGCTCAGGCCCCGGCACAAGGCAGAACACGAGTACCCACTTGCTTCATGGAGCTAGCTCTGCGGCCCCACTTTTGCATGGAAGTCTTATCGCTGGCTTTGTAACTCGAAGAAACAACACTGTAGAGGGACCGTGCTTCAGCTACCGTCGTCCTCTCTGAGGGGGGAAGCCATTTAGAGTGTACGGTGGGTGAGAGCCTGGGGACGGGGTCCATACTTCAAATCGAGGGAGACACAGGCCAGAGCAGAAGGCAGCTCTCAACTCGCCTCTTGTCTATGAGGCTCGTACCGTTGCCCCGAGTGGGCCTGCAGGCAGGCCTAAAGCGAACCAGCAAACTCAAAGGAACAAGTTTGTACAGGATTCCTACTTAGGCTGAAAGAACCATGCCTGAAGGTGGAAGCCTTTTGCCGTGTGCATGCATGAGCGCACTGCAAGTGAGGCCGAAACCATTTCCCAAGGGCGACTCAGGCCCCGGCAGAAGGCAGAACACGGCTCCCCACTTGTTCCACGAACCTAGCAGTGCGGCCCCACTTTTGCAAGGAAGTCTAATCGCTAGCATTCTAACTCGAAGAAACTGCACTGTAGGGAAACCGTGCTTTCGCTACCATCGACCTCTCTGAAGGAGGAAGCAGTTAGAGTGGACAGTGGTTGAGAGCCTGGGGACTGGTTCCACAGGTAAAATCGAGGGAGACTCAGGCCTGAGGAGAAGGCAGCTCTCAACTCGCCTCTTGTCTATGAGGCTCGTAACGTTGCCCCGTGTGTGCCTGCAGGCAGCCCTAGAGCCAACCAGCGAACTCAAAGGAACAACTCTGTAGAGAATTCCTGCTTCGGCTAAAATAGCCCTGCCTGAGGCTGGAAGCAGTTTGCTGTGTGCCGGCGTGAGCGCACTGCAAGTGAGTCCACAAGCATTTTCCGGGGAAAGCTCAGGCCCCGGCAGAAGGCAGAACACGACTCCCCACTTGCTTCATGGAACTAGCAGTGCGGCCCCACTTTTGCATGGAAGTCTTATCGCTAGCTTTGTAACTCGAAGAAACAACACTGTAGAGGGACCGTGCTTCAGCTACCGTCGTCCTCTCTGAGGGGGAAGCAATTTAGAGTGTACGGTGGGTGAGAGCCTGGGGACGGGGTCCATACTTCAAATCGAGGGAGACACAGGCCGGAACAGAAGGCAGCTCTCAACTCGCCTCTTGTTTATGAGGCTCGTACCGTTGCCCCGAGTGTGCCTGCAGGCAGGTCTAAAGCGAACAAGGGAACTCAAAGGATCAAGTTTGTAGAGGATTCCTTCTTAGGCTGAAAGAGCCATGCCTGAAGGTGGAAGCGTTGTGCTGTGTGTATGCATGAGCGCACTGCAAGTGAGTCCGAACCCATTTCCGAAGTGCGACTCAGGCCCCGGTAGAAGGCACAGCACGACTCCCCACTCGTTTCGTGAGGCTAGCACTGCGGCCCCACTGTTGCATGCAAGTCGAATCGCTAGCATACTCCCTCGAAGAACAACACTGTGGAGAAACCGTGGCTTTAGCTACCGGGGACATCTCTGAGGGCGGAAGCAGTTTAGGGTGTACTGTGGGTGAGAGCCTGGGGACGGGTTCCATAAGTAAAATCGAGGGAGACTCAGGCCTGAGGAGAAGGCAGCTCTCAACTCGCCTCTTGTTTATGGGGCTCATAATGTTGCCCCGTGTGTGTTTGCAGGCAAGCCTAAAGCCAACCAGCGAACTCAAAGGAACAACTCTGTGGAGAATTCCTGCTTCGGCTAAAATAGCCCTGCCTGAGGCTGGAAGCAGTTTGCTGTGTGCCGGCGTGAGCGCACTGCAAGTGAGTCCGAAAGCATTTTCCGGGGGAGGCTCAGGCCCCGGCAGAAGGCGGAACACGGCTACCCACTTGCTTCATGGAGCTAGCACTGAGGCCCCACTTTTGCACGGACGTGTTATCGCTCGCTTTGTAACGCGAAGAAACTGCACTGTAGAGGGACCGTGCTTTAGCTAGCTGCGCTGTTACAGAGGGTGGAACTATTTTCAGTGTGTGGGCCAGATAGCTGGGGAAATGATCACATAAGTCACTCTGTGAGAAACGGCTTCGTTCGAAGGCACCTCTCGAATCAGATCCAGTTTCAAGAAGTTAGCACTCTTCTGGCATGTGTGCACGGAGGCCTAAGTTCCAGGCACCTCTTTCAGGAACAACACTGTAGAGAAACCGTGCTTTAGCGACCATCGACCTCTCTGAGGGAGGAAGCAGTTTCCAGGCTACCGTGGGTGAGAGCCTGGGGAACAAACCGAGGGAGGAGAAGTCCGGGCCAGAAGGCACCTCTCGACTCAGCTCTTGCTACCTGAAACTAACACTACTGCTCCATGTTTGCAGAGGAATGCTAAGTGCGCCACAGGGATTTAGCAGAAAGAAGCTGGTCAAGAATCCCAGCTTCAGCTCATTCGCCTCTCCACAGGGTGGCAGCATTTTCAACTGTGCTTGAGTGCAAACCTGGGGAAGGAGTCCTAGCAGAATTCCGAGGGAGAAATAAGCATGGGCAGAGGGCACCTCTTGACTCAACTCTTGTTTCGGGAACCTACATCGGCACTCCCGTGTGTGTGTGTGGTCCCAAGTGCCATCCCCCCAGCGCCAACAAACAAAACTGGAGAGAACCCGTGCCTCAGCAAAGATCGCCCTTCCTGAGCGTGAACGTCATCTATTGTGTGTTTTTGTGAAAGCATGAGAAATGGAACCTAAACGTAACTCTGAGTGGAAGGAGGCCCGTAAGGAAGGCTGCTGTCGACTCACCTCTTGTTTTTGGAGATTAGCGCTGCTGTACCCTGTGTGCCTGGAGGCCTACTTACCAGGCTACGAACACCAAGAATCAATGCTGCAGAGTTAATGCGCTTTACTTCACATCGCCGTTCCTGAAGCTGGAGTAATTTTACAGTGTTCTAGTATGAGAGACCGGGGAGAGGGTCCCATACGTGAAATGGAGTGAGAAACAGGCCCGTGCGGAGGGCAGCTCTCAATTCACCTCTTGTTTCTGAGGCTGATACCGTTGCCCCATGTGTGCCTGCAGGCAGGCCTAAACCCCACCACTGATCTAAAAGGAACAACTCTGTAGAGAATTCCTGCTTAGGCTAAAAGAGCCATGCCTGAGGCTGGAAGCAGTTTGTGGTGTGCATGCGTGAGCGCACTGCACGTGAGTCCAAAAGCGTTTCACGAGTGAGACTCAGGCCCCGGCAGAAGGCAGAACACGGCTCCCCACTTGTTCCACGAACCTAGCAGTGCGGCCCCACTTTTGCAAGGAAGTCTAATCGCTAGCATTCTAACTCGAAGAAACAACACTGTAGGGAAAACGTGCTTTCGCTACCGTGGACATCTCTGAGCGTGGAAGCAGTTAGAGTAGACAGTGGTTGAGAGCCTGGGGACTGGTTCCACAGGTAAAATCGAGGGAGACTCAGGCCTGAGGAGAAGGCAGCTCTCAACTCGCCTCTTGTCTATGAGGCTCGTAACGTTGCCCCGTGTGTGCCTGCAGGCAGCCCTAGAGCCAACCAGCGAACTCAAAGGAACAACTCTGTAGAGAATTCCTGCTTCGGCTAAAATAGCCCTGCCTGAGGCTGGAAGCAGTTTGCTGTGTGCCGGCGTGAGCGCACTGCAAGTGAGTCCACAAGCATTTTCCGGGGAAAGCTCAGGCCCCGGCAGAAGGCAGAACACGACTCCCCACTTGCTTCATGGAACTAGCAGTGCGGCCCCACTTTTGCATGGAAGTCTTATCGCTAGCTTTGTAACTCGAAGAAACAACACTGTAGAGGGACCGTGCTTCAGCTACCGTCGTCCTCTCTGAGGGGGAAGCAATTTAGAGTGTACGGTGGGTGAGAGCCTGGGGACGGGGTCCATACTTCAAATCGAGGGAGACACAGGCCGGAACAGAAGGCAGCTCTCAACTCGCCTCTTGTTTATGAGGCTCGTACCGTTGCCCCGAGTGTGCCTGCAGGCAGGTCTAAAGCGAACAAGGGAACTCAAAGGATCAAGTTTGTAGAGGATTCCTTCTTAGGCTGAAAGAGCCATGCCTGAAGGTGGAAGCGTTTTGCTGTGTGTATGCATGAGCGCACTGCAAGTGAGTCCGAACCCATTTCCGAAGTGCGACTCAGGCCCCGGTAGAAGGCACAGCACGACTCCCCACTCGTTTCGTGAGGCTAGCACTGCGGCCCCACTGTTGCATGCAAGTCGAATCGCTAGCATACTCACTCGAAGAACAACACTGTGGAGAAACCGTGGCTTTAGCTACCGGGGACATCTCTGAGGGCGGAAGCAGTTTAGGGTGTACTGTGGGTGAGAGCCTGGGGACGGGTTCCATAAGTAAAATCGAGGGAGACTCAGGCCTGAGGAGAAGGCAGCTCTCAACTCGCCTCTTGTTTATGGGGCTCATAATGTTGCCCCGTGTGTGTTTGCAGGCAAGCCTAAAGCCAACCAGCGAACTCAAAGGAACAACTCTGTGGAGAATTCCTGCTTCGGCTAAAATAGCCCTGCCTGAGGCTGGAAGCAGTTTGCTGTGTGCCGGCGTGAGCGCACTGCAAGTGAGTCCGAAAGCATTTTCCGGGGGAGGCTCAGGCCCCGGCAGAAGGCGGAACACGGCTACCCACTTGCTTCATGGAGCTAGCACTGAGGCCCCACTTTTGCACGGACGTGTTATCGCTCGCTTTGTAACGCGAAGAAACTGCACTGTAGAGGGACCGTGCTTTAGCTAGCTGCGCTGTTACAGAGGGTGGAACTATTTTCAGTGTGTGGGCCAGATAGCTGGGGAAATGATCACATAAGTCACTCTGTGAGAAACGGCTTCGTTCGAAGGCACCTCTCGAATCAGATCCAGTTTCAAGAAGTTAGCACTCTTCTGGCATGTGTGCACGGAGGCCTAAGTTCCAGGCACCTCTTTCAGGAACAACACTGTAGAGAAACCGTGCTTTAGCGACCATCGACCTCTCTGAGGGAGGAAGCAGTTTCCAGGCTACCGTGGGTGAGAGCCTGGGGAACAAACCGAGGGAGGAGAAGTCCGGGCCAGAAGGCACCTCTCGACTCAGCTCTTGCTACCTGAAACTAACACTACTGCTCCATGTTTGCAGAGGAATGCTAAGTGCGCCACAGGGATTTAGCAGAAAGAAGCTGGTCAAGAATCCCAGCTTCAGCTCATTCGCCTCTCCACAGGGTGGCAGCATTTTCAACTGTGCTTGAGTGCAAACCTGGGGAAGGAGTCCTAGCAGAATTCCGAGGGAGAAATAAGCATGGGCAGAGGGCACCTCTTGACTCAACTCTTGTTTCGGGAACCTACATCGGCACTCCCGTGTGTGTGTGTGGTCCCAAGTGCCATCCCCCCAGCGCCAACAAACAAAACTGGAGAGAACCCGTGCCTCAGCAAAGATCGCCCTTCCTGAGCGTGAACGTCATCTATTGTGTGTTTTTGTGAAAGCATGAGAAATGGAACCTAAACGTAACTCTGAGTGGAAGGAGGCCCGTAAGGAAGGCTGCTGTCGACTCACCTCTTGTTTTTGGAGATTAGCGCTGCTGTACCCTGTGTGCCTGGAGGCCTACTTACCAGGCTACGAACACCAAGAATCAATGCTGCAGAGTTAATGCGCTTTACTTCACATCGCCGTTCCTGAAGCTGGAGTAATTTTACAGTGTTCTAGTATGAGAGACCGGGGAGAGGGTCCCATACGTGAAATGGAGTGAGAAACAGGCCCGTGCGGAGGGCAGCTCTCAATTCACCTCTTGTTTCTGAGGCTGATACCGTTGCCCCATGTGTGCCTGCAGGCAGGCCTAAACCCCACCACTGATCTAAAAGGAACAACTCTGTAGAGAATTCCTGCTTAGGCTAAAAGAGCCATGCCTGAGGCTGGAAGCAGTTTGTGGTGTGCATGCGTGAGCGCACTGCACGTGAGTCCAAAAGCGTTTCACGAGTGAGACTCAGGCCCCGGCAGAAGGCAGAACACGGCTCCCCACTTGTTCCACGAACCTAGCAGTGCGGCCCCACTTTTGCAAGGAAGTCTAATCGCTAGCATTCTAACTCGAAGAAACAACACTGTAGGGAAAACGTGCTTTCGCTACCGTGGACATCTCTGAGGGTGGAAGCAGTTAGAGTGGACAGTGGTTGAGAGCCTGGGGACTGGTTCCACAGGTAAAATCGAGGGAGACTCAGGCCTGAGGAGAAGGCAGCTCTCAACTCGCCTCTTGTCTATGAGGCTCGTAACGTTGCCCCGTGTGTGCCTGCAGGCAGCCCTAGAGCCAACCAGCGAACTCAAAGGAACAACTCTGTAGAGAATTCCTGCTTCGGCTAAAATAGCCCTGCCTGAGGCTGGAAGCAGTTTGCTGTGTGCCGGCGTGAGCGCACTGCAAGTGAGTCCACAAGCATTTTCCGGGGAAAGCTCAGGCCCCGGCAGAAGGCAGAACACGACTCCCCACTTGCTTCATGGAACTAGCAGTGCGGCCCCACTTTTGCATGGAAGTCTTATCGCTAGCTTTGTAACTCGAAGAAACAACACTGTAGAGGGACCGTGCTTCAGCTACCGTCGTCCTCTCTGAGGGGGAAGCAATTTAGAGTGTACGGTGGGTGAGAGCCTGGGGACGGGGTCCATACTTCAAATCGAGGGAGACACAGGCCGGAACAGAAGGCAGCTCTCAACTCGCCTCTTGTTTATGAGGCTCGTACCGTTGCCCCGAGTGTGCCTGCAGGCAGGTCTAAAGCGAACAAGGGAACTCAAAGGATCAAGTTTGTAGAGGATTCCTTCTTAGGCTGAAAGAGCCATGCCTGAAGGTGGAAGCGTTTTGCTGTGTGTATGCATGAGCGCACTGCAAGTGAGTCCGAACCCATTTCCGAAGTGCGACTCAGGCCCCGGTAGAAGGCACAGCACGACTCCCCACTCGTTTCGTGAGGCTAGCACTGCGGCCCCACTGTTGCATGTAAGTCGAATCGCTAGCATACTCACTCGAAGAACAACACTGTGGAGAAACCGTGGCTTTAGCTACCGGGGACATCTCTGAGGGCGGAAGCAGTTTAGGGTGTACTGTGGGTGAGAGCCTGGGGACGGGTTCCATAAGTAAAATCGAGGGAGACTCAGGCCTGAGGAGAAGGCAGCTCTCAACTCGCCTCTTGTTTATGGGGCTCATAATGTTGCCCCGTGTGTGTTTGCAGGCAAGCCTAAAGCCAACCAGCGAACTCAAAGGAACAACTCTGTGGAGAATTCCTGCTTCGGCTAAAATAGCCCTGCCTGAGGCTGGAAGCAGTTTGCTGTGTGCCGGCGTGAGCGCACTGCAAGTGAGTCCGAAAGCATTTTCCGGGGGAGGCTCAGGCCCCGGCAGAAGGCGGAACACGGCTACCCACTTGCTTCATGGAGCTAGCACTGAGGCCCCACTTTTGCACGGACGTGTTATCGCTCGCTTTGTAACGCGAAGAAACTGCACTGTAGAGGGACCGTGCTTTAGCTAGCTGCGCTGTTACAGAGGGTGGAACTATTTTCAGTGTGTGGGCCAGATAGCTGGGGAAATGATCACATAAGTCACTCTGTGAGAAACGGCTTCGTTCGAAGGCACCTCTCGAATCAGATCCAGTTTCAAGAAGTTAGCACTCTTCTGGCATGTGTGCACGGAGGCCTAAGTTCCAGGCACCTCTTTCAGGAACAACACTGTAGAGAAACCGTGCTTTAGCGACCATCGACCTCTCTGAGGGAGGAAGCAGTTTCCAGGCTACCGTGGGTGAGAGCCTGGGGAACAAACCGAGGGAGGAGAAGTCCGGGCCAGAAGGCACCTCTCGACTCAGCTCTTGCTACCTGAAACTAACACTACTGCTCCATGTTTGCAGAGGAATGCTAAGTGCGCCACAGGGATTTAGCAGAAAGAAGCTGGTCAAGAATCCCAGCTTCAGCTCATTCGCCTCTCCACAGGGTGGCAGCATTTTCAACTGTGCTTGAGTGCAAACCTGGGGAAGGAGTCCTAGCAGAATTCCGAGGGAGAAATAAGCATGGGCAGAGGGCACCTCTTGACTCAACTCTTGTTTCGGGAACCTACATCGGCACTCCCGTGTGTGTGTGTGGTCCCAAGTGCCATCCCCCCAGCGCCAACAAACAAAACTGGAGAGAACCCGTGCCTCAGCAAAGATCGCCCTTCCTGAGCGTGAACGTCATCTATTGTGTGTTTTTGTGAAAGCATGAGAAATGGAACCTAAACGTAACTCTGAGTGGAAGGAGGCCCGTAAGGAAGGCTGCTGTCGACTCACCTCTTGTTTTTGGAGATTAGCGCTGCTGTACCCTGTGTGCCTGGAGGCCTACTTACCAGGCTACGAACACCAAGAATCAATGCTGCAGAGTTAATGCGCTTTACTTCACATCGCCGTTCCTGAAGCTGGAGTAATTTTACAGTGTTCTAGTATGAGAGACCGGGGAGAGGGTCCCATACGTGAAATGGAGTGAGAAACAGGCCCGTGCGGAGGGCAGCTCTCAATTCACCTCTTGTTTCTGAGGCTGATACCGTTGCCCCATGTGTGCCTGCAGGCAGGCCTAAACCCCACCACTGATCTAAAAGGAACAACTCTGTAGAGAATTCCTGCTTAGGCTAAAAGAGCCATGCCTGAGGCTGGAAGCAGTTTGTGGTGTGCATGCGTGAGCGCACTGCACGTGAGTCCAAAAGCGTTTCACGAGTGAGACTCAGGCCCCGGCAGAAGGCAGAACACGACTCCCCACTTGTTCCATGGAGCTAGCCCTGCGGCCCCACTTTTGCAAAGAAGTCTTAAGCGCTAGCATTCTAACTCGAAGAAACAACACTGTAGGGAAAACGTGCTTTCGCTACCGTGGACATCTCTGAGGGTGGAAGCAGTTTAGGGTGTACTGTGGGTGAGAGCCTGGGGACGGGTTCCATAAGTAAAATCGAGGGAGACTCAGGCCTGAGGAGAAGGCAGCTCTCAACTCGCCTCTCGTTTATGGGGCTCTTAACGTTGCCCCGTGTGTGCCTGCAGGCAGGCCTAGAGCCAACCAGCGAACTCAAAGGAACAGCTCTGTAGAGAATTCCTGCTTCGGCTAAAATAGCCCTGCCTGAGGCTGGAAGCATTTTGCAGTGTGCAGGCGTGAGCGCACTGCAAGGGAGTCCACAAGCATTTTCCGGGGGAGGCTCAGGCCCCGGCACAAGGCAGAACACGAGTACCCACTTGCTTCATGGAGCTAGCTCTGCGGCCCCACTTTTGCATGGAAGTCTTATCGCTGGCTTTGTAACTCGAAGAAACAACACTGTAGAGGGACCGTGCTTCAGCTACCGTCGTCCTCTCTGAGGGGGGAAGCCATTTAGAGTGTACGGTGGGTGAGAGCCTGGGGACGGGGTCCATACTTCAAATCGAGGGAGACACAGGCCAGAGCAGAAGGCAGCTCTCAACTCGCCTCTTGTCTATGAGGCTCGTACCGTTGCCCCGAGTGGGCCTGCAGGCAGGCCTAAAGCGAACCAGCAAACTCAAAGGAACAAGTTTGTACAGGATTCCTACTTAGGCTGAAAGAACCATGCCTGAAGGTGGAAGCCTTTTGCCGTGTGCATGCATGAGCGCACTGCAAGTGAGGCCGAAACCATTTCCCAAGGGCGACTCAGGCCCCGGCAGAAGGCAGAACACGGCTCCCCACTTGTTCCACGAACCTAGCAGTGCGGCCCCACTTTTGCAAGGAAGTCTAATCGCTAGCATTCTAACTCGAAGAAACTGCACTGTAGGGAAACCGTGCTTTCGCTACCATCGACCTCTCTGAAGGAGGAAGCAGTTAGAGTGGACAGTGGTTGAGAGCCTGGGGACTGGTTCCACAGGTAAAATCGAGGGAGACTCAGGCCTGAGGAGAAGGCAGCTCTCAACTCGCCTCTTGTCTATGAGGCTCGTAACGTTGCCCCGTGTGTGCCTGCAGGCAGCCCTAGAGCCAACCAGCGAACTCAAAGGAACAACTCTGTAGAGAATTCCTGCTTCGGCTAAAATAGCCCTGCCTGAGGCTGGAAGCAGTTTGCTGTGTGCCGGCGTGAGCGCACTGCAAGTGAGTCCACAAGCATTTTCCGGGGAAAGCTCAGGCCCCGGCAGAAGGCAGAACACGACTCCCCACTTGCTTCATGGAACTAGCAGTGCGGCCCCACTTTTGCATGGAAGTCTTATCGCTAGCTTTGTAACTCGAAGAAACAACACTGTAGAGGGACCGTGCTTCAGCTACCGTCGTCCTCTCTGAGGGGGAAGCAATTTAGAGTGTACGGTGGGTGAGAGCCTGGGGACGGGGTCCATACTTCAAATCGAGGGAGACACAGGCCGGAACAGAAGGCAGCTCTCAACTCGCCTCTTGTTTATGAGGCTCGTACCGTTGCCCCGAGTGTGCCTGCAGGCAGGTCTAAAGCGAACAAGGGAACTCAAAGGATCAAGTTTGTAGAGGATTCCTTCTTAGGCTGAAAGAGCCATGCCTGAAGGTGGAAGCGTTTTGCTGTGTGTATGCATGAGCGCACTGCAAGTGAGTCCGAACCCATTTCCGAAGTGCGACTCAGGCCCCGGTAGAAGGCACAGCACGACTCCCCACTCGTTTCGTGAGGCTAGCACTGCGGCCCCACTGTTGCATGCAAGTCGAATCGCTAGCATACTCACTCGAAGAACAACACTGTGGAGAAACCGTGGCTTTAGCTACCGGGGACATCTCTGAGGGCGGAAGCAGTTTAGGGTGTACTGTGGGTGAGAGCCTGGGGACGGGTTCCATAAGTAAAATCGAGGGAGACTCAGGCCTGAGGAGAAGGCAGCTCTCAACTCGCCTCTTGTTTATGGGGCTCATAATGTTGCCCCGTGTGTGTTTGCAGGCAAGCCTAAAGCCAACCAGCGAACTCAAAGGAACAACTCTGTGGAGAATTCCTGCTTCGGCTAAAATAGCCCTGCCTGAGGCTGGAAGCAGTTTGCTGTGTGCCGGCGTGAGCGCACTGCAAGTGAGTCCGAAAGCATTTTCCGGGGGAGGCTCAGGCCCCGGCAGAAGGCGGAACACGGCTACCCACTTGCTTCATGGAGCTAGCACTGAGGCCCCACTTTTGCACGGACGTGTTATCGCTCGCTTTGTAACGCGAAGAAACTGCACTGTAGAGGGACCGTGCTTTAGCTAGCTGCGCTGTTACAGAGGGTGGAACTATTTTCAGTGTGTGGGCCAGATAGCTGGGGAAATGATCACATAAGTCACTCTGTGAGAAACGGCTTCGTTCGAAGGCACCTCTCGAATCAGATCCAGTTTCAAGAAGTTAGCACTCTTCTGGCATGTGTGCACGGAGGCCTAAGTTCCAGGCACCTCTTTCAGGAACAACACTGTAGAGAAACCGTGCTTTAGCGACCATCGACCTCTCTGAGGGAGGAAGCAGTTTCCAGGCTACCGTGGGTGAGAGCCTGGGGAACAAACCGAGGGAGGAGAAGTCCGGGCCAGAAGGCACCTCTCGACTCAGCTCTTGCTACCTGAAACTAACACTACTGCTCCATGTTTGCAGAGGAATGCTAAGTGCTCCACAGGGATTTAGCAGAAAGAAGCTGGTCAAGAATCCCAGCTTCAGCTCATTCGCCTCTCCACAGGGTGGCAGCATTTTCAACTGTGCTTGAGTGCAAACCTGGGGAAGGAGTCCTAGCAGAATTCCGAGGGAGAAATAAGCATGGGCAGAGGGCACCTCTTGACTCAACTCTTGTTTCGGGAACCTACATCGGCACTCCCGTGTGTGTGTGTGGTCCCAAGTGCCATCCCCCCAGCGCCAACAAACAAAACTGGAGAGAACCCGTGCCTCAGCAAAGATCGCCCTTCCTGAGCGTGAACGTCATCTATTGTGTGTTTTTGTGAAAGCATGAGAAATGGAACCTAAACGTAACTCTGAGTGGAAGGAGGCCCGTAAGGAAGGCTGCTGTCGACTCACCTCTTGTTTTTGGAGATTAGCGCTGCTGTACCCTGTGTGCCTGGAGGCCTACTTACCAGGCTACGAACACCAAGAATCAATGCTGCAGAGTTAATGCGCTTTACTTCACATCGCCGTTCCTGAAGCTGGAGTAATTTTACAGTGTTCTAGTATGAGAGACCGGGGAGAGGGTCCCATACGTGAAATGGAGTGAGAAACAGGCCCGTGCGGAGGGCAGCTCTCAATTCACCTCTTGTTTCTGAGGCTGATACCGTTGCCCCATGTGTGCCTGCAGGCAGGCCTAAACCCCACCACTGATCTAAAAGGAACAACTCTGTAGAGAATTCCTGCTTAGGCTAAAAGAGCCATGCCTGAGGCTGGAAGCAGTTTGTGGTGTGCATGCGTGAGCGCACTGCACGTGAGTCCAAAAGCGTTTCACGAGTGAGACTCAGGCCCCGGCAGAAGGCAGAACACGACTCCCCACTTGTTCCATGGAGCTAGCCCTGCGGCCCCACTTTTGCAAAGAAGTCTTAAGCGCTAGCAGTCTCACTCGAAGAAACAACACTGTAGGGAAAACGTGCTTTCGCTACCGTGGACATCTCTGAGGGTGGAAGCAGTTTAGGGTGTACTGTGGGTGAGAGCCTGGGGACGGGTTCCATAAGTAAAATCGAGGGAGACTCAGGCCTGAGGAGAAGGCAGCTCTCAACTCGCCTCTCGTTTATGGGGCTCTTAACGTTGCCCCGTGTGTGCCTGCAGGCAGGCCTAGAGCCAACCAGCGAACTCAAAGGAACAGCTCTGTAGAGAATTCCTGCTTCGGCGAAAATAGCCCTGCCTGAGGCTGGAAGCATTTTGCAGTGTGCAGGCGTGAGCGCACTGCAAGTGAGTCCACAAGCATTTTCCGGGGGAGGCTCAGGCCCCGGCACAAGGCAGAACACGAGTACCCACTTGCTTCATGGAGCTAGCTCTGCGGCCCCACTTTTGCATGGAAGTCTTATCGCTGGCTTTGTAACTCGAAGAAACAACACTGTAGAGGGACCGTGCTTCAGCTACCGTCGTCCTCTCTGAGGGGGGAAGCCATTTAGAGTGTACGGTGGGTGAGAGCCTGGGGACGGGGTCCATACTTCAAATCGAGGGAGACACAGGCCAGAGCAGAAGGCAGCTCTCAACTCGCCTCTTGTCTATGAGGCTCGTACCGTTGCCCCGAGTGGGCCTGCAGGCAGGCCTAAAGCGAACCAGCAAACTCAAAGGAACAAGTTTGTACAGGATTCCTACTTAGGCTGAAAGAACCATGCCTGAAGGTGGAAGCCTTTTGCCGTGTGCATGCATGAGCGCACTGCAAGTGAGGCCGAAACCATTTCCCAAGGGCGACTCAGGCCCCGGCAGAAGGCAGAACACGGCTCCCCACTTGTTCCACGAACCTAGCAGTGCGGCCCCACTTTTGCAAGGAAGTCTAATCGCTAGCATTCTAACTCGAAGAAACTGCACTGTAGGGAAACCGTGCTTTCGCTACCATCGACCTCTCTGAAGGAGGAAGCAGTTAGAGTGGACAGTGGTTGAGAGCCTGGGGACTGGTTCCACAGGTAAAATCGAGGGAGACTCAGGCCTGAGGAGAAGGCAGCTCTCAACTCGCCTCTTGTCTATGAGGCTCGTAACGTTGCCCCGTGTGTGCCTGCAGGCAGCCCTAGAGCCAACCAGCGAACTCAAAGGAACAACTCTGTAGAGAATTCCTGCTTCGGCTAAAATAGCCCTGCCTGAGGCTGGAAGCAGTTTGCTGTGTGCCGGCGTGAGCGCACTGCAAGTGAGTCCACAAGCATTTTCCGGGGAAAGCTCAGGCCCCGGCAGAAGGCAGAACACGACTCCCCACTTGCTTCATGGAACTAGCAGTGCGGCCCCACTTTTGCATGGAAGTCTTATCGCTAGCTTTGTAACTCGAAGAAACAACACTGTAGAGGGACCGTGCTTCAGCTACCGTCGTCCTCTCTGAGGGGGAAGCAATTTAGAGTGTACGGTGGGTGAGAGCCTGGGGACGGGGTCCATACTTCAAATCGAGGGAGACACAGGCCGGAACAGAAGGCAGCTCTCAACTCGCCTCTTGTTTATGAGGCTCGTACCGTTGCCCCGAGTGTGCCTGCAGGCAGGTCTAAAGCGAACAAGGGAACTCAAAGGATCAAGTTTGTAGAGGATTCCTTCTTAGGCTGAAAGAGCCATGCCTGAAGGTGGAAGCGTTGTGCTGTGTGTATGCATGAGCGCACTGCAAGTGAGTCCGAACCCATTTCCGAAGTGCGACTCAGGCCCCGGTAGAAGGCACAGCACGACTCCCCACTCGTTTCGTGAGGCTAGCACTGCGGCCCCACTGTTGCATGCAAGTCGAATCGCTAGCATACTCACTCGAAGAACAACACTGTGGAGAAACCGTGGCTTTAGCTACCGGGGACATCTCTGAGGGCGGAAGCAGTTTAGGGTGTACTGTGGGTGAGAGCCTGGGGACGGGTTCCATAAGTAAAATCGAGGGAGACTCAGGCCTGAGGAGAAGGCAGCTCTCAACTCGCCTCTTGTTTATGGGGCTCATAATGTTGCCCCGTGTGTGTTTGCAGGCAAGCCTAAAGCCAACCAGCGAACTCAAAGGAACAACTCTGTGGAGAATTCCTGCTTCGGCTAAAATAGCCCTGCCTGAGGCTGGAAGCAGTTTGCTGTGTGCCGGCGTGAGCGCACTGCAAGTGAGTCCGAAAGCATTTTCCGGGGGAGGCTCAGGCCCCGGCAGAAGGCGGAACACGGCTACCCACTTGCTTCATGGAGCTAGCACTGAGGCCCCACTTTTGCACGGACGTGTTATCGCTCGCTTTGTAACGCGAAGAAACTGCACTGTAGAGGGACCGTGCTTTAGCTAGCTGCGCTGTTACAGAGGGTGGAACTATTTTCAGTGTGTGGGCCAGATAGCTGGGGAAATGATCACATAAGTCACTCTGTGAGAAACGGCTTCGTTCGAAGGCACCTCTCGAATCAGATCCAGTTTCAAGAAGTTAGCACTCTTCTGGCATGTGTGCACGGAGGCCTAAGTTCCAGGCACCTCTTTCAGGAACAACACTGTAGAGAAACCGTGCTTTAGCGACCATCGACCTCTCTGAGGGAGGAAGCAGTTTCCAGGCTACCGTGGGTGAGAGCCTGGGGAACAAACCGAGGGAGGAGAAGTCCGGGCCAGAAGGCACCTCTCGACTCAGCTCTTGCTACCTGAAACTAACACTACTGCTCCATGTTTGCAGAGGAATGCTAAGTGCGCCACAGGGATTTAGCAGAAAGAAGCTGGTCAAGAATCCCAGCTTCAGCTCATTCGCCTCTCCACAGGGTGGCAGCATTTTCAACTGTGCTTGAGTGCAAACCTGGGGAAGGAGTCCTAGCAGAATTCCGAGGGAGAAATAAGCATGGGCAGAGGGCACCTCTTGACTCAACTCTTGTTTCGGGAACCTACATCGGCACTCCCGTGTGTGTGTGTGGTCCCAAGTGCCATCCCCCCAGCGCCAACAAACAAAACTGGAGAGAACCCGTGCCTCAGCAAAGATCGCCCTTCCTGAGCGTGAACGTCATCTATTGTGTGTTTTTGTGAAAGCATGAGAAATGGAACCTAAACGTAACTCTGAGTGGAAGGAGGCCCGTAAGGAAGGCTGCTGTCGACTCACCTCTTGTTTTTGGAGATTAGCGCTGCTGTACCCTGTGTGCCTGGAGGCCTACTTACCAGGCTACGAACACCAAGAATCAATGCTGCAGAGTTAATGCGCTTTACTTCACATCGCCGTTCCTGAAGCTGGAGTAATTTTACAGTGTTCTAGTATGAGAGACCGGGGAGAGGGTCCCATACGTGAAATGGAGTGAGAAACAGGCCCGTGCGGAGGGCAGCTCTCAATTCACCTCTTGTTTCTGAGGCTGATACCGTTGCCCCATGTGTGCCTGCAGGCAGGCCTAAACCCCACCACTGATCTAAAAGGAACAACTCTGTAGAGAATTCCTGCTTAGGCTAAAAGAGCCATGCCTGAGGCTGGAAGCAGTTTGTGGTGTGCATGCGTGAGCGCACTGCACGTGAGTCCAAAAGCGTTTCACGAGTGAGACTCAGGCCCCGGCAGAAGGCAGAACACGACTCCCCACTTGTTCCATGGAGCTAGCCCTGCGGCCCCACTTTTGCAAAGAAGTCTTAAGCGCTAGCAGTCTCACTCGAAGAAACAACACTGTAGGGAAAACGTGCTTTCGCTACCGTGGACATCTCTGAGGGTGGAAGCAGTTTAGGGTGTACTGTGGGTGAGAGCCTGGGGACGGGTTCCATAAGTAAAATCGAGGGAGACTCAGGCCTGAGGAGAAGGCAGCTCTCAACTCGCCTCTCGTTTATGGGGCTCTTAACGTTGCCCCGTGTGTGCCTGCAGGCAGGCCTAGAGCCAACCAGCGAACTCAAAGGAACAGCTCTGTAGAGAATTCCTGCTTCGGCGAAAATAGCCCTGCCTGAGGCTGGAAGCATTTTGCAGTGTGCAGGCGTGAGCGCACTGCAAGGGAGTCCACAAGCATTTTCCGGGGGAGGCTCAGGCCCCGGCACAAGGCAGAACACGAGTACCCACTTGCTTCATGGAGCTAGCTCTGCGGCCCCACTTTTGCATGGAAGTCTTATCGCTGGCTTTGTAACTCGAAGAAACAACACTGTAGAGGGACCGTGCTTCAGCTACCGTCGTCCTCTCTGAGGGGGGAAGCCATTTAGAGTGTACGGTGGGTGAGAGCCTGGGGACGGGGTCCATACTTCAAATCGAGGGAGACACAGGCCAGAGCAGAAGGCAGCTCTCAACTCGCCTCTTGTCTATGAGGCTCGTACCGTTGCCCCGAGTGGGCCTGCAGGCAGGCCTAAAGCGAACCAGCAAACTCAAAGGAACAAGTTTGTACAGGATTCCTACTTAGGCTGAAAGAACCATGCCTGAAGGTGGAAGCCTTTTGCCGTGTGCATGCATGAGCGCACTGCAAGTGAGGCCGAAACCATTTCCCAAGGGCGACTCAGGCCCCGGCAGAAGGCAGAACACGGCTCCCCACTTGTTCCACGAACCTAGCAGTGCGGCCCCACTTTTGCAAGGAAGTCTAATCGCTAGCATTCTAACTCGAAGAAACTGCACTGTAGGGAAAGCGTGCTTTCGCTACCATCGACCTCTCTGAAGGAGGAAGCAGTTAGAGTGGACAGTGGTTGAGAGCCTGGGGACTGGTTCCACAGGTAAAATCGAGGGAGACTCAGGCCTGAGGAGAAGGCAGCTCTCAACTCGCCTCTTGTCTATGAGGCTCGTAACGTTGCCCCGTGTGTGCCTGCAGGCAGCCCTAGAGCCAACCAGCGAACTCAAAGGAACAACTCTGTAGAGAATTCCTGCTTCGGCTAAAATAGCCCTGCCTGAGGCTGGAAGCAGTTTGCTGTGTGCCGGCGTGAGCGCACTGCAAGTGAGTCCACAAGCATTTTCCGGGGAAAGCTCAGGCCCCGGCAGAAGGCAGAACACGACTCCCCACTTGCTTCATGGAACTAGCAGTGCGGCCCCACTTTTGCATGGAAGTCTTATCGCTAGCTTTGTAACTCGAAGAAACAACACTGTAGAGGGACCGTGCTTCAGCTACCGTCGTCCTCTCTGAGGGGGAAGCAATTTAGAGTGTACGGTGGGTGAGAGCCTGGGGACGGGGTCCATACTTCAAATCGAGGGAGACACAGGCCGGAACAGAAGGCAGCTCTCAACTCGCCTCTTGTTTATGAGGCTCGTACCGTTGCCCCGAGTGTGCCTGCAGGCAGGTCTAAAGCGAACAAGGGAACTCAAAGGATCAAGTTTGTAGAGGATTCCTTCTTAGGCTGAAAGAGCCATGCCTGAAGGTGGAAGCGTTGTGCTGTGTGTATGCATGAGCGCACTGCAAGTGAGTCCGAACCCATTTCCGAAGTGCGACTCAGGCCCCGGTAGAAGGCACAGCACGACTCCCCACTCGTTTCGTGAGGCTAGCACTGCGGCCCCACTGTTGCATGCAAGTCGAATCGCTAGCATACTCACTCGAAGAACAACACTGTGGAGAAACCGTGGCTTTAGCTACCGGGGACATCTCTGAGGGCGGAAGCAGTTTAGGGTGTACTGTGGGTGAGAGCCTGGGGACGGGTTCCATAAGTAAAATCGAGGGAGACTCAGGCCTGAGGAGAAGGCAGCTCTCAACTCGCCTCTTGTTTATGGGGCTCATAATGTTGCCCCGTGTGTGTTTGCAGGCAAGCCTAAAGCCAACCAGCGAACTCAAAGGAACAACTCTGTGGAGAATTCCTGCTTCGGCTAAAATAGCCCTGCCTGAGGCTGGAAGCAGTTTGCTGTGTGCCGGCGTGAGCGCACTGCAAGTGAGTCCGAAAGCATTTTCCGGGGGAGGCTCAGGCCCCGGCAGAAGGCGGAACACGGCTACCCACTTGCTTCATGGAGCTAGCACTGAGGCCCCACTTTTGCACGGACGTGTTATCGCTCGCTTTGTAACGCGAAGAAACTGCACTGTAGAGGGACCGTGCTTTAGCTAGCTGCGCTGTTACAGAGGGTGGAACTATTTTCAGTGTGTGGGCCAGATAGCTGGGGAAATGATCACATAAGTCACTCTGTGAGAAACGGCTTCGTTCGAAGGCACCTCTCGAATCAGATCCAGTTTCAAGAAGTTAGCACTCTTCTGGCATGTGTGCACGGAGGCCTAAGTTCCAGGCACCTCTTTCAGGAACAACACTGTAGAGAAACCGTGCTTTAGCGACCATCGACCTCTCTGAGGGAGGAAGCAGTTTCCAGGCTACCGTGGGTGAGAGCCTGGGGAACAAACCGAGGGAGGAGAAGTCCGGGCCAGAAGGCACCTCTCGACTCAGCTCTTGCTACCTGAAACTAACACTACTGCTCCATGTTTGCAGAGGAATGCTAAGTGCGCCACAGGGATTTAGCAGAAAGAAGCTGGTCAAGAATCCCAGCTTCAGCTCATTCGCCTCTCCACAGGGTGGCAGCATTTTCAACTGTGCTTGAGTGCAAACCTGGGGAAGGAGTCCTAGCAGAATTCCGAGGGAGAAATAAGCATGGGCAGAGGGCACCTCTTGACTCAACTCTTGTTTCGGGAACCTACATCGGCACTCCCGTGTGTGTGTGTGGTCCCAAGTGCCATCCCCCCAGCGCCAACAAACAAAACTGGAGAGAACCCGTGCCTCAGCAAAGATCGCCCTTCCTGAGCGTGAACGTCATCTATTGTGTGTTTTTGTGAAAGCATGAGAAATGGAACCTAAACGTAACTCTGAGTGGAAGGAGGCCCGTAAGGAAGGCTGCTGTCGACTCACCTCTTGTTTTTGGAGATTAGCGCTGCTGTACCCTGTGTGCCTGGAGGCCTACTTACCAGGCTACGAACACCAAGAATCAATGCTGCAGAGTTAATGCGCTTTACTTCACATCGCCGTTCCTGAAGCTGGAGTAATTTTACAGTGTTCTAGTATGAGAGACCGGGGAGAGGGTCCCATACGTGAAATGGAGTGAGAAACAGGCCCGTGCGGAGGGCAGCTCTCAATTCACCTCTTGTTTCTGAGGCTGATACCGTTGCCCCATGTGTGCCTGCAGGCAGGCCTAAACCCCACCACTGATCTAAAAGGAACAACTCTGTAGAGAATTCCTGCTTAGGCTAAAAGAGCCATGCCTGAGGCTGGAAGCAGTTTGTGGTGTGCATGCGTGAGCGCACTGCACGTGAGTCCAAAAGCGTTTCACGAGTGAGACTCAGGCCCCGGCAGAAGGCAGAACACGACTCCCCACTTGTTCCATGGAGCTAGCCCTGCGGCCCCACTTTTGCAAAGAAGTCTTAAGCGCTAGCAGTCTCACTCGAAGAAACAACACTGTAGGGAAAACGTGCTTTCGCTACCGTGGACATCTCTGAGGGTGGAAGCAGTTTAGGGTGTACTGTGGGTGAGAGCCTGGGGACGGGTTCCATAAGTAAAATCGAGGGAGACTCAGGCCTGAGGAGAAGGCAGCTCTCAACTCGCCTCTCGTTTATGGGGCTCTTAACGTTGCCCCGTGTGTGCCTGCAGGCAGGCCTAGAGCCAACCAGCGAACTCAAAGGAACAGCTCTGTAGAGAATTCCTGCTTCGGCGAAAATAGCCCTGCCTGAGGCTGGAAGCATTTTGCAGTGTGCAGGCGTGAGCGCACTGCAAGTGAGTCCACAAGCATTTTCCGGGGGAGGCTCAGGCCCCGGCACAAGGCAGAACACGAGTACCCACTTGCTTCATGGAGCTAGCTCTGCGGCCCCACTTTTGCATGGAAGTCTTATCGCTGGCTTTGTAACTCGAAGAAACAACACTGTAGAGGGACCGTGCTTCAGCTACCGTCGTCCTCTCTGAGGGGGGAAGCCATTTAGAGTGTACGGTGGGTGAGAGCCTGGGGACGGGGTCCATACTTCAAATCGAGGGAGACACAGGCCAGAGCAGAAGGCAGCTCTCAACTCGCCTCTTGTCTATGAGGCTCGTACCGTTGCCCCGAGTGGGCCTGCAGGCAGGCCTAAAGCGAACCAGCAAACTCAAAGGAACAAGTTTGTACAGGATTCCTACTTAGGCTGAAAGAACCATGCCTGAAGGTGGAAGCCTTTTGCCGTGTGCATGCATGAGCGCACTGCAAGTGAGGCCGAAACCATTTCCCAAGGGCGACTCAGGCCCCGGCAGAAGGCAGAACACGGCTCCCCACTTGTTCCACGAACCTAGCAGTGCGGCCCCACTTTTGCAAGGAAGTCTAATCGCTAGCATTCTAACTCGAAGAAACTGCACTGTAGGGAAACCGTGCTTTCGCTACCATCGACCTCTCTGAAGGAGGAAGCAGTTAGAGTGGACAGTGGTTGAGAGCCTGGGGACTGGTTCCACAGGTAAAATCGAGGGAGACTCAGGCCTGAGGAGAAGGCAGCTCTCAACTCGCCTCTTGTCTATGAGGCTCGTAACGTTGCCCCGTGTGTGCCTGCAGGCAGCCCTAGAGCCAACCAGCGAACTCAAAGGAACAACTCTGTAGAGAATTCCTGCTTCGGCTAAAATAGCCCTGCCTGAGGCTGGAAGCAGTTTGCTGTGTGCCGGCGTGAGCGCACTGCAAGTGAGTCCACAAGCATTTTCCGGGGAAAGCTCAGGCCCCGGCAGAAGGCAGAACACGACTCCCCACTTGCTTCATGGAACTAGCAGTGCGGCCCCACTTTTGCATGGAAGTCTTATCGCTAGCTTTGTAACTCGAAGAAACAACACTGTAGAGGGACCGTGCTTCAGCTACCGTCGTCCTCTCTGAGGGGGAAGCAATTTAGAGTGTACGGTGGGTGAGAGCCTGGGGACGGGGTCCATACTTCAAATCGAGGGAGACACAGGCCGGAACAGAAGGCAGCTCTCAACTCGCCTCTTGTTTATGAGGCTCGTACCGTTGCCCCGAGTGTGCCTGCAGGCAGGTCTAAAGCGAACAAGGGAACTCAAAGGATCAAGTTTGTAGAGGATTCCTTCTTAGGCTGAAAGAGCCATGCCTGAAGGTGGAAGCGTTGTGCTGTGTGTATGCATGAGCGCACTGCAAGTGAGTCCGAACCCATTTCCGAAGTGCGACTCAGGCCCCGGTAGAAGGCACAGCACGACTCCCCACTCGTTTCGTGAGGCTAGCACTGCGGCCCCACTGTTGCATGCAAGTCGAATCGCTAGCATACTCCCTCGAAGAACAACACTGTGGAGAAACCGTGGCTTTAGCTACCGGGGACATCTCTGAGGGCGGAAGCAGTTTAGGGTGTACTGTGGGTGAGAGCCTGGGGACGGGTTCCATAAGTAAAATCGAGGGAGACTCAGGCCTGAGGAGAAGGCAGCTCTCAACTCGCCTCTTGTTTATGGGGCTCATAATGTTGCCCCGTGTGTGTTTGCAGGCAAGCCTAAAGCCAACCAGCGAACTCAAAGGAACAACTCTGTGGAGAATTCCTGCTTCGGCTAAAATAGCCCTGCCTGAGGCTGGAAGCAGTTTGCTGTGTGCCGGCGTGAGCGCACTGCAAGTGAGTCCGAAAGCATTTTCCGGGGGAGGCTCAGGCCCCGGCAGAAGGCGGAACACGGCTACCCACTTGCTTCATGGAGCTAGCACTGAGGCCCCACTTTTGCACGGACGTGTTATCGCTCGCTTTGTAACGCGAAGAAACTGCACTGTAGAGGGACCGTGCTTTAGCTAGCTGCGCTGTTACAGAGGGTGGAACTATTTTCAGTGTGTGGGCCAGATAGCTGGGGAAATGATCACATAAGTCACTCTGTGAGAAACGGCTTCGTTCGAAGGCACCTCTCGAATCAGATCCAGTTTCAAGAAGTTAGCACTCTTCTGGCATGTGTGCACGGAGGCCTAAGTTCCAGGCACCTCTTTCAGGAACAACACTGTAGAGAAACCGTGCTTTAGCGACCATCGACCTCTCTGAGGGAGGAAGCAGTTTCCAGGCTACCGTGGGTGAGAGCCTGGGGAACAAACCGAGGGAGGAGAAGTCCGGGCCAGAAGGCACCTCTCGACTCAGCTCTTGCTACCTGAAACTAACACTACTGCTCCATGTTTGCAGAGGAATGCTAAGTGCGCCACAGGGATTTAGCAGAAAGAAGCTGGTCAAGAATCCCAGCTTCAGCTCATTCGCCTCTCCACAGGGTGGCAGCATTTTCAACTGTGCTTGAGTGCAAACCTGGGGAAGGAGTCCTAGCAGAATTCCGAGGGAGAAATAAGCATGGGCAGAGGGCACCTCTTGACTCAACTCTTGTTTCGGGAACCTACATCGGCACTCCCGTGTGTGTGTGTGGTCCCAAGTGCCATCCCCCCAGCGCCAACAAACAAAACTGGAGAGAACCCGTGCCTCAGCAAAGATCGCCCTTCCTGAGCGTGAACGTCATCTATTGTGTGTTTTTGTGAAAGCATGAGAAATGGAACCTAAACGTAACTCTGAGTGGAAGGAGGCCCGTAAGGAAGGCTGCTGTCGACTCACCTCTTGTTTTTGGAGATTAGCGCTGCTGTACCCTGTGTGCCTGGAGGCCTACTTACCAGGCTACGAACACCAAGAATCAATGCTGCAGAGTTAATGCGCTTTACTTCACATCGCCGTTCCTGAAGCTGGAGTAATTTTACAGTGTTCTAGTATGAGAGACCGGGGAGAGGGTCCCATACGTGAAATGGAGTGAGAAACAGGCCCGTGCGGAGGGCAGCTCTCAATTCACCTCTTGTTTCTGAGGCTGATACCGTTGCCCCATGTGTGCCTGCAGGCAGGCCTAAACCCCACCACTGATCTAAAAGGAACAACTCTGTAGAGAATTCCTGCTTAGGCTAAAAGAGCCATGCCTGAGGCTGGAAGCAGTTTGTGGTGTGCATGCGTGAGCGCACTGCACGTGAGTCCAAAAGCGTTTCACGAGTGAGACTCAGGCCCCGGCAGAAGGCAGAACACGGCTCCCCACTTGTTCCACGAACCTAGCAGTGCGGCCCCACTTTTGCAAGGAAGTCTAATCGCTAGCATTCTAACTCGAAGAAACAACACTGTAGGGAAAACGTGCTTTCGCTACCGTGGACATCTCTGAGGGTGGAAGCAGTTAGAGTGGACAGTGGTTGAGAGCCTGGGGACTGGTTCCACAGGTAAAATCGAGGGAGACTCAGGCCTGAGGAGAAGGCAGCTCTCAACTCGCCTCTTGTCTATGAGGCTCGTAACGTTGCCCCGTGTGTGCCTGCAGGCAGCCCTAGAGCCAACCAGCGAACTCAAAGGAACAACTCTGTAGAGAATTCCTGCTTCGGCTAAAATAGCCCTGCCTGAGGCTGGAAGCAGTTTGCTGTGTGCCGGCGTGAGCGCACTGCAAGTGAGTCCACAAGCATTTTCCGGGGAAAGCTCAGGCCCCGGCAGAAGGCAGAACACGACTCCCCACTTGCTTCATGGAACTAGCAGTGCGGCCCCACTTTTGCATGGAAGTCTTATCGCTAGCTTTGTAACTCGAAGAAACAACACTGTAGAGGGACCGTGCTTCAGCTACCGTCGTCCTCTCTGAGGGGGAAGCAATTTAGAGTGTACGGTGGGTGAGAGCCTGGGGACGGGGTCCATACTTCAAATCGAGGGAGACACAGGCCGGAACAGAAGGCAGCTCTCAACTTGCCTCTTGTTTATGAGGCTCGTACCGTTGCCCCGAGTGTGCCTGCAGGCAGGTCTAAAGCGAACAAGGGAACTCAAAGGATCAAGTTTGTAGAGGATTCCTTCTTAGGCTGAAAGAGCCATGCCTGAAGGTGGAAGCGTTTTGCTGTGTGTATGCATGAGCGCACTGCAAGTGAGTCCGAACCCATTTCCGAAGTGCGACTCAGGCCCCGGTAGAAGGCACAGCACGACTCCCCACTCGTTTCGTGAGGCTAGCACTGCGGCCCCACTGTTGCATGCAAGTCGAATCGCTAGCATACTCACTCGAAGAACAACACTGTGGAGAAACCGTGGCTTTAGCTACCGGGGACATCTCTGAGGGCGGAAGCAGTTTAGGGTGTACTGTGGGTGAGAGCCTGGGGACGGGTTCCATAAGTAAAATCGAGGGAGACTCAGGCCTGAGGAGAAGGCAGCTCTCAACTCGCCTCTTGTTTATGGGGCTCATAATGTTGCCCCGTGTGTGTTTGCAGGCAAGCCTAAAGCCAACCAGCGAACTCAAAGGAACAACTCTGTGGAGAATTCCTGCTTCGGCTAAAATAGCCCTGCCTGAGGCTGGAAGCAGTTTGCTGTGTGCCGGCGTGAGCGCACTGCAAGTGAGTCCGAAAGCATTTTCCGGGGGAGGCTCAGGCCCCGGCAGAAGGCGGAACACGGCTACCCACTTGCTTCATGGAGCTAGCACTGAGGCCCCACTTTTGCACGGACGTGTTATCGCTCGCTTTGTAACGCGAAGAAACTGCACTGTAGAGGGACCGTGCTTTAGCTAGCTGCGCTGTTACAGAGGGTGGAACTATTTTCAGTGTGTGGGCCAGATAGCTGGGGAAATGATCACATAAGTCACTCTGTGAGAAACGGCTTCGTTCGAAGGCACCTCTCGAATCAGATCCAGTTTCAAGAAGTTAGCACTCTTCTGGCATGTGTGCACGGAGGCCTAAGTTCCAGGCACCTCTTTCAGGAACAACACTGTAGAGAAACCGTGCTTTAGCGACCATCGACCTCTCTGAGGGAGGAAGCAGTTTCCAGGCTACCGTGGGTGAGAGCCTGGGGAACAAACCGAGGGAGGAGAAGTCCGGGCCAGAAGGCACCTCTCGACTCAGCTCTTGCTACCTGAAACTAACACTACTGCTCCATGTTTGCAGAGGAATGCTAAGTGCGCCACAGGGATTTAGCAGAAAGAAGCTGGTCAAGAATCCCAGCTTCAGCTCATTCGCCTCTCCACAGGGTGGCAGCATTTTCAACTGTGCTTGAGTGCAAACCTGGGGAAGGAGTCCTAGCAGAATTCCGAGGGAGAAATAAGCATGGGCAGAGGGCACCTCTTGACTCAACTCTTGTTTCGGGAACCTACATCGGCACTCCCGTGTGTGTGTGTGGTCCCAAGTGCCATCCCCCCAGCGCCAACAAACAAAACTGGAGAGAACCCGTGCCTCAGCAAAGATCGCCCTTCCTGAGCGTGAACGTCATCTATTGTGTGTTTTTGTGAAAGCATGAGAAATGGAACCTAAACGTAACTCTGAGTGGAAGGAGGCCCGTAAGGAAGGCTGCTGTCGACTCACCTCTTGTTTTTGGAGATTAGCGCTGCTGTACCCTGTGTGCCTGGAGGCCTACTTACCAGGCTACGAACACCAAGAATCAATGCTGCAGAGTTAATGCGCTTTACTTCACATCGCCGTTCCTGAAGCTGGAGTAATTTTACAGTGTTCTAGTATGAGAGACCGGGGAGAGGGTCCCATACGTGAAATGGAGTGAGAAACAGGCCCGTGCGGAGGGCAGCTCTCAATTCACCTCTTGTTTCTGAGGCTGATACCGTTGCCCCATGTGTGCCTGCAGGCAGGCCTAAACCCCACCACTGATCTAAAAGGAACAACTCTGTAGAGAATTCCTGCTTAGGCTAAAAGAGCCATGCCTGAGGCTGGAAGCAGTTTGTGGTGTGCATGCGTGAGCGCACTGCACGTGAGTCCAAAAGCGTTTCACGAGTGAGACTCAGGCCCCGGCAGAAGGCAGAACACGGCTCCCCACTTGTTCCACGAACCTAGCAGTGCGGCCCCACTTTTGCAAGGAAGTCTAATCGCTAGCATTCTAACTCGAAGAAACAACACTGTAGGGAAAACGTGCTTTCGCTACCGTGGACATCTCTGAGGGTGGAAGCAGTTAGAGTGGACAGTGGTTGAGAGCCTGGGGACTGGTTCCACAGGTAAAATCGAGGGAGACTCAGGCCTGAGGAGAAGGCAGCTCTCA
>NW_026991859.1:0-117954 GCF_029215605.1 Mirounga angustirostris
GAGCCTTCTAGCCCCGACCTCCTGGGATTTCCAGCCGAACGTCGTGAGATTTCCAACCCCACCTCGTGAGATTTCCAGCCAGACCTCGTTTGCTTTGCCGCCAAACGTCCTGGGATGGCCAGCCAGACCTCGTGGGGATCTGTGGCCCTGCCACTGATATCTAAGGCCAACCGCAGATGCGTCTGTCACCAATCCCCCAGTCACAAGATGGGGGAGGGTGGAGAACTAGAACTCGCCAGCAGAGCCGGCTTTGCACCCCTTAGGCAGTTAGGGAAGGCCTAGGCCAGATGGGGGCCTCGAACTGCTAATACCTGCGCTTTGAGAATTGCTCCCAGGCGCCACGTGAGGGAAGAAAGAAGCTGTCTCCCACCTAAATCCCTGGTATCGCAACGTCCTGCGGGAGGACTGGGGAATAAGGGAGGACTGCATTCGGAATGAACGGGCCTGGTGAATACCTCTGCACACGAAACTCGAGGGACGGAAATGAGGAAAGCAGGAGGAGAAGGAGGAAGCCATTTGCCATCCTAAGCACCAAAAGTGAGCACGCACCCAAAACATGAAGGCTGATTCTGTTCAGGGCGAAACCACCCAGAAAAGGAAAAAGAAACGATACCTCTCCTTCAGCGAGACATCAGATGATCTTGGGGAAAATCTGGGGAGATCTCATACAAATCTCGTGAGATCTCGGCCCATTTCTGGAGACGTAGGCCCGAAAATCCTTCGCACCTGTGGCAAACTCCCTGGTCCTTGGCTGGATCGTTTAGGCCCTCTGGAGCAGGGGATGGCTGGTGTTCCTAATGGAAACAGTGAATACACATGGAAGGGTTGGGCGGAATTCTCCTTTCCTAATGGTTCACAGGCAGCCCTTGAGAAAGGCACAGTGTGTCTCCCACCTCAAACCATGTTGGTCAGCATCCTGGCCCTTCGGCCTCTAAACCATCGGTGGGCCAGCTGGATGCTTATTCCTCCAAGGGATTTGTCCACATGGAAGCGCTGGGCAGAATTGTCCTTTCCTAATCGGGCCCAGGAATGCCTTGAGAGAGACACAAAGTTTCTCACCCCTCAATCCCTGGTGTTTCAGCATCCTGGCTCTAAGGCATCGGAACCACTGATGGGCCAGGTGCACGCTTCTTCACGGAAGCGATTGATACGGATGGAAGTGTCGGGCAGATTCCTGTTTTCCTACGTCGTCCCAGGAATGCCCTTCGGAAAGGCACAGCATGGAAGTGGTGGCGAGAATTCCACTTTCCTCATTTGTCACAGACATGGCCCTTGGAAAGACACCAAGTGCCTCACACCGAAATCCCCGTTGTTTCAGCATCCTGGCTCTAAAGCAGTTAAGAAGGGCCGGTACGTGGGCCAGGCGGATGCTGACTCACACTCATCCAGACGTGTGAGAAGCAGGAGAGTGGAGGGGGAAAGAAGGAACAACGGTCCCCATTGCAGGATGGTGAGCAGAGAGGCAGCCCCCGTGGGGGCTCTTCCCAGCTCTCAATACCTTAATGCTCTCTGCAGTAGCCTCAGAAGGCCCTCGACATGAAAGAAAATAGACCTCTTTCCTTCACCGTACCTCCGTGATTTGGGAGGGAAATCTCATGTGACGCCAAGCCAAGCTTTTAGATCTCACCCATATCGAGCCAGTTCTCACGGAAATTTCACCAGATCCGTCCAAATCACGTGAGATCTCACCCACACGTCCGGAGACCTCTAGCCATACATCCCGATATGTCATCCTCAGCTCATGAGGTTTCTCTCCAGACCCGGGAAGAACTCATCCACACCTCGGAGATAGCGAGCCCGGCCTCGCGAGATCTCACCCAAATCTTCTGATATGTCAGGCTCAGCTCTGGTCTTCTGGGGCCAAAACTTGATGCATCTGTGACCAATCACCCAGGCTCTGGGGGCGGTGGTGTGGGGAAATGGCCCTCCCCAGCCCAGACTGCTTTGAGCCACTTCGGGGCTTAGGGATGGCACATTCCAGAAGTGTGCACAACGTCCCAGTAGCTCCAGTGGTCGAAGTACTCCCAGGCACAACAGGAGGGAATCAACAATTTGTCTCCCACGTCAATCCCTGGAATCGCAACATCTTTGACGTGGGGGTAATAAGGGAGCCCTGAAAACAGAAGGAGCAGGCCCGCTGAAGCGTTTTTCACACTCAACCCGAAGGACGGAGTGAGAAAGGCAGGAACAGGAGGGAAAAGCAATGCGCCACCCCAGGCACGAGAAGGTGGCACCCCATTGATAACGTTCAGGATGACTCTCTTGAGCGCACAACCAGCCAGAAAAGACAAAGAAGAGACACCTCTTCTTTAGCCAGAGATCACCTGATCTTGGGGAAAATCTTGGGACGTCTCATGGAAATCTGTGGAGATCACGGCGCATTTAGTGAGATCCAGGGCCAAAAAACCGTTCGCCCGTGGGGCAAACTTGCTGGCCCCTCGGGCGGATCTTGTAACCCGTACGTAGCAGGGATTGCTGTGCTCCCAGTGTCAGTAGGGAACCCACACGGAGGGGTTGGGCAGCAGTCAACTTTCCTCATTGGTCCCAGGCATGCCCTTCAAGAAGACACACAGGGTGTCTCCCTCAATCCCTGTTGTTTCAGCATCCTGGCTCTAAAGCAGGTAAGAAAGGAGCTTGGATGCGGGATGAATGGGCCAGGGGGAAAGCTCCTTCACACTCACGGCGAGGTGGACCGGCACAGAGAGATGCAGGAGGGGAAACCAGAAGCCAAAGGGCCCACCGCAGGACGGTGAGAACGGAGGCAGGCCCGTGGGCGCTTTCCCTGGCTCTCCACACCTTAAAGCTCAGTGCACTAGCCACACAACACCGCGGAAATGTTGAAAGAATCTATACCTCTTGCCTTCCCCGGACCTCAGGTGATTTGGGGATCAATCTGCTGAGGTGACAGCCCCGGCTCTTGCGAGATCTCAGGGAAATCTCGCCAGATCTTATGGAAATCTCACCAGACTCGGTCCAAATCAGGTGAGATCTCCCGCCCAACCCGTGAGATTTCCCCGCCCAACCCGGTGAGGTTTCCCGCCAACCCTGGTGAGATTTCCAGGCAAACATGGCGAGATATCCCGCCAACCTGGTGAGATTTCGGGCCAAACCGGGGAAGGCCTCCCACCAACCCTGGCGAGACAGCCCCCAAACCTGGGGAGAGATCTCGCCAAACATCGTGAGGTATCCCGCTGGGCCTCGTCCGATACGCCAGGAAACCTGGGGTGCTATCCCTCCAAACCGCGGGAGATGTCCCTCCGAACCGCGGGAGATGTCCCGAAAACCCTTGTGACGTTCCCCGACAACCCTCTTGAGAATTGCCGCCGACCCGCGTGGAGTTTCCCGGCCAAAGCCCGTGAGTTTCCCGGCCAAACCTCGTGAGTTTCCCCGCCCAAGCGCATGAGTTTTCCCACCAAACCTCGTGAGTTTGCCTGCCATACGTCGCGCGTTTCCCGGCCACCCTCGTGAGCCTTCTAGCCCGACCTCCTGGGATTTCCAGCCGAACGTCGTGAGATTTCCAACCCCACCTCGTGAGATTTCCAGCCAGACCTCGTTTGCTTTGCCGCCCAAACGTCCTGGGATGGCCAGCCAGACCTCGTGGGGATCTGTGGCCCTGCCACTGATATCTAAGGCCAACCGCAGATGCGTCTGTCACCAATCCCCCAGTCACAAGATGGGGGGAGGGTGGAGAACTAGAACTCGCCAGCAGAGCCGGCTTTGCACCCCTTAGGCAGTTAGGGAAGGCCTAGGCCAGATTGGGGGCCGAACTGCTAATACCTGCGCTTTGAGAATTGCTCCCAGGCGCCACGTGAGGGAAGAAAGAAGCTGTCTCCCACCTAAATCCCTGGTATCGCAACGTCCTGCGGGAGGACTGGGGAAATAAGGGAGGACTGCATTCGGAATGAACGGGCCTGGTGAATACCTCTGCACACGAAACTCGAGGGACGGAATGAGGAAGAAGCAGGAGGAGAAGGAGGAAGCCATTTGCCATCCTAAGCACCAAAAGTGAGCACGCACCCAAAACATGAAGGCTGATTCTGTTCAGGGCGAAACCACCCAGAAAAGGAAAAAGAAACGATACCTCTCCTTCAGCGAGACATCAGATGATCTTGGGGAAAATCTGGGGAGATCTCATACAAATCTCGTGAGATCTCGGCCCATTTCTGGAGACGTAGGCCCGAAAATCCTTCGCACCTGTGGCAAACTCCCTGGTCCTTGGCTGGATCGTTTAGGCCCTCTGGAGCAGGGATGGCTGGTGTTCCTAATGGAAACAGTGAATACACATGGAAGGGTTGGGCGGAATTCTCCTTTCCTAATGGTTCACAGGCAGCCCTTGAGAAAGGCACAGTGTGTCTCCCACCTCAAACCATGTTGGTCAGCATCCTGGCCCTTCGGCCTCTAAACCATCGGTGGGCCAGCTGGATGCTTATTCCTCCAAGGGATTTGTCCACATGGAAGCGCTGGCAGAATTGTCCTTTCCTAATCGGGCCAGGAATGCCTTGAGAGAGACACAAAGTTTCTCACCCCTCAATCCCTGGTGTTTCAGCATCCTGGCTCTAAGGCATCGGAACCACTGATGGGCCAGGTGCACGCTTCTTCACGGAAGCGATTGATACGGATGGAAGTGTCGGGCAGATTCCTGTTTTCCTACGTCGTCCCAGGAATGCCCTTCGGAAAGGCACAGCATGGAAGTAGGTGGCGAGAATTCCACTTTCCTCATTTGTCACAGACATGGCCCTTGGAAAGACACCAAGTGCCTCACACCGAAATCCCCGTTGTTTCAGCATCCTGGCTCTAAAGCAGTTAAGAAGGGCCGGTACGTGGGCCAGGCGGATGCTGACTCACACTCATCCAGACGTGTGAGAAGCAGGAGAGTGGAGGGGGAAAGAAGGAACAACGGTCCCCATTGCAGGATGGTGAGCAGAGAGGCAGCCCCCGTGGGGGCTCTTCCCAGCTCTCAATACCTTAATGCTCTCTGCAGTAGCCTCAGAAGGCCCTCGACATGAAAGAAAATAGACCTCTTTCCTTCACCGTACCTCCGTGATTTGGGAGGGAAATCTCATGTGACGCCAAGCCAAGCTTTTAGATCTCACCCATATCGAGCCAGTTCTCACGGAAATTTCACCAGATCCGTCCAAATCACGTGAGATCTCACCCACACGTCCGGAGACCTCTAGCCATACATCCCGATATGTCATCCTCAGCTCATGAGGTTTCTCTCCAGACCCGGGAAGAACTCATCCACACCTCGGAGATAGCGAGCCCGGCCTCGCGAGATCTCACCCAAATCTTCTGATATGTCAGGCTCAGCTCTGGTCTTCTGGGGCCAAAACTTGATGCATCTGTGACCAATCACCCAGGCTCTGGGGGCGGTGGTGGTGTGGGGAAATGGCCCTCCCCAGCCCAGACTGCTTTGAGCCACTTCGGGGCTTAGGGATGGCACATTCCAGAAGTGTGCACAACGTCCAGTAGCTCCAGTGGTCGAAGTACTCCCAGGCACAACAGGAGGGAATCAACAATTTGTCTCCCACGTCAATCCCTGGAATCGCAACATCTTTGACGTGGGGGTAATAAGGGAGCCCTGAAAACAGAAGGAGCAGGCCCGCTGAAGCGTTTTTCACACTCAACCCGAAGGACGGAGTGAGAAAGGCAGGAACAGGAGGGAAAAGCAATGCGCCACCCCAGGCACGAGAAGGTGGCACCCATTGATAACGTTCAGGATGACTCTCTTGAGCGCACAACCAGCCAGAAAAAGACAAAGAAGAGACACCTCTTCTTTAGCCAGAGATCACCTGATCTTGGGGAAAATCTTGGGACGTCTCATGGAAATCTGTGGAGATCACGGCGCATTTAGTGAGATCCAGGGCCAAAAACCGTTCGCCCGTGGGGCAAACTTGCTGGCCCCTGGGCGGATCTTGTAACCCGTACGTAGCAGGGATTGCTGTGCTCCCAGTGTCAGTAGGGAACCCACACGGAGGGGTTGGGCAGCAGTCAACTTTCCTCATTGGTCCCAGGCATGCCCTTCAAGAAGACACACAGGAGTGTCTCCCTCAATCCCTGTTGTTTCAGCATCCTGGCTCTAAAGCAGGTAAGAAAGGAGCTTGGATGCGGGATGAATGGGCCAGGGGGAAAGCTCCTTCACACTCACGGCGAGGTGACCGGCACAGGAGAGCAGGAGGGGAAACCAGAAGCCAAAGGGCCCACCGCAGGACGGTGAGAACGGAGGCAGGCCCCGTGGGCGCTTTCCCTGGCTCTCCACACCTTAAAGCTCAGTGCACTAGCCACACAACACCGCGGAAATGTTGAAAGAATCTATACCTCTTGCCTTCCCCGGACCTCAGGTGATTTGGGGATCAATCTGCTGAGGTGACAGCCCGGCTCTTGCGAGATCTCAGGGAAATCTCGCCAGATCTTATGGAAATCTCACCAGACTCGGTCCAAATCAGGTGAGATCTCCCGCCCAACCCGTGAGATTTCCCGCCCAACCCGGTGAGGTTTCCCGCCAACCCTGGTGAGATTTCCAGGCAAACATGGCGAGATATCCCGCCAACCTGGTGAGATTTCGGGCCAAAACCGGGGAAGGCCTCCCACCAACCCTGGCGAGACAGCCCCCAAACCTGGGGAGAGATCTCGCCAAACATCGTGAGGTATCCCGCTGGGCCTCGTCCGATACGCCAGGAAACCTGGGGTGCTATCCCTCCAAACCGCGGGAGATGTCCCTCCGAACCGCGGGAGATGTCCCGAAAACCCTTGTGACGTTCCCCGACAACCCTCTGAGAATTGCCGCCGACCCGCGTGAGTTTCCCGGCCAAAGCCCGTGAGTTTCCCGGCCAAACCTCGTGAGTTTCCCCGCCCAAGCGCATGAGTTTTCCCACCAAACCTCGTGAGTTTGCCTGCCATACGTCGCGCGTTTCCCGGCCACCCTCGTGAGCCTTCTAGCCCGACCTCCTGGGATTTCCAGCCGAACGTCGTGAGATTTCCAACCCCACCTCGTGAGATTTCCAGCCAGACCTCGTTTGCTTTGCCGCCAAACGTCCTGGGATGGCCAGCCAGACCTCGTGGGATCTGATGGCCCTGCCACTGATATCTAAGGCCAACCGCAGATGCGTCTGTCACCAATCCCCAGTCACAAGATGGGGGAGGGGTGGAGAACTAGAACTCGCCAGCAGAGCCGGCTTTGCACCCCTTAGGCAGTTAGGGAAGGCCTAGGCCAGATGGGGGCCGAACTGCTAATACCTGCGCTTTGAGAATTGCTCCCAGGCGCCACGTGAGGGAAGAAAGAAGCTGTCTCCCACCTAAATCCCTGGTATCGCAACGTCCTGCGGGAGGACTGGGGAATAAGGGAGGACTGCATTCGGAATGAACGGGCCTGGTGAATACCTCTGCACACGAAACTCGAGGGACGGAATGAGGAAAGCAGGAGGAGAAGGAGGAAGCCATTTGCCATCCTAAGCACCAAAAGTGAGCACGCACCCAAAACATGAAGGCTGATTCTGTTCAGGGCGAAACCACCCAGAAAAGGAAAAAGAAGCGATACCTCTCCTTCAGCGAGACATCAGATGATCTTGGGGAAAATCTGGGGAGATCTCATACAAATCTCGTGAGATCTCGGCCCATTTCTGGAGACGTAGGCCCGAAAATCCTTCGCACCCTGTGGCAAACTCCCTGGTCCTTGGCTGGATCGTTTAGGCCCTCTGGAGCAGGGATGGCTGGTGTTCCTAATGGAAACAGTGAATACACATGGAAGGGTTGGGCGGAATTCTCCTTTCCTAATGGTTCACAGGCAGCCCTTGAGAAAGGCACAGTGTGTCTCCCCACCTCAAACCATGTTGGTCAGCATCCTGGCCCTTCGGCCTCTAAACCATCGGTGGGCCAGCTGGATGCTTATTCCTCCAAGGGATTTGTCCACATGGAAGCGCTGGGCAGAATTGTCCTTTCCTAATCGGGCCCAGGAATGCCTTGAGAGAGACACAAAGTTTCTCACCCCTCAATCCCTGGTGTTTCAGCATCCTGGCTCTAAGGCATCGGAACCACTGATGGGCCAGGTGCACGCTTCTCACGGAAGCGATTGATACGGATGGAAGTGTCGGGCAGATTCCTGTTTTCCTACGTCGTCCAGGGAATGCCCTTCGGAAAGGCACAGCATGGAAGTGGTGGCGAGAATTCCACTTTCCTCATTTGTCACAGACATGGCCCTTGGAAAGACACCAAGTGCCTCACACCGAAATCCCCGTTGTTTCAGCATCCTGGCTCTAAAGCAGTTAAGAAGGGCCGGTACGTGGGCCAGGCGGATGCTGACTCACACTCATCCAGACGTGTGAGAAGCAGGAGAGTGGAGGGGGAAAGAAGGAACAACGGTCCCCATTGCAGGATGGTGAGCAGAGAGGCAGCCCCCGTGGGGGCTCTTCCAGCTCTCAATACCTTAATGCTCTCTGCAGTAGCCTCAGAAGGCCCTCGACATGAAAGAAAATAGACCTCTTTCTTCACCGTACCTCCGTGATTTGGGAGGGAAATCTCATGTGACGCCAAGCCAAGCTTTTAGATCTCACCCATATCGAGCCAGTTCTCACGGAAATTTCACCAGATCCGTCCAAATCACGTGAGATCTCACCCCACACGTCCGGAGACCTCTAGCCATACATCCCGATATCTCATCCTCAGCTCATGAGGTTTCTCTCCAGACCCGGGAAGAACTCATCCACACCTCGGAGATAGCGAGCCCGGCCTCGCGAGATCTCACCCAAATCTTCTGATATGTCAGGCTCAGCTCTGGTCTTCTGGGGCCAAAACTTGATGCATCTGTGACCAATCACCCAGGCTCTGGGGGCGGTGGTGTGGGGAAATGGCCCTCCCCAGCCCAGACTGCTTTGAGCCACTTCGGGCTTAGGGATGGCACATTCCAGAAGTGTGCACAACGTCCAGTAGCTCCAGTGGTCGAAGTACTCCCAGGCACAACAGGAGGGAATCAACAATTTGTCTCCCACGTCAATCCCTGGAATCGCAACATCTTTGACGTGGGGGGTAATAAGGGAGCCCTGAAAACAGAAGGAGCAGGCCCCGCTGAAGCGTTTTTCAACACTCAACCCGAAGGACGGAGTGAGAAAGGCAGGAACAGGAGGGAAAAGCAATGCGCCACCCCAGGCACGAGAAGGTGGCACCCATTGATAACGTTCAGGATGACTCTCTTGAGCGCACAACCAGCCAGAAAAAGACAAAGAAGAGACACCTCTTCTTTAGCCAGAGATCACCTGATCTTGGGGAAAATCTTGGGACGTCTCATGGAAATCTGTGGAGATCACGGCGCATTTAGTGAGATCCAGGGCCAAAAAACCGTTCGGCCCGTGGGGCAAACTTGCTGGCCCCTGGGCGGATCTTGTAACCCGTACGTAGCAGGGATTGCTGTGCTCCCAGTGTCAGTAGGGAACCCACACGGAGGGGTTGGGCAGCAGTCAACTTTCCTCATTGGTCCCAGGCATGCCCTTCAAGAAGACCACAGGGTGTCTCCCTCAATCCCTGTTGTTTCAGCATCCTGGCTCTAAAGCAGGTAAGAAAGGAGCTTGGATGCGGGATGAATGGGCCAGGGGAAAGCTCCTTCACACTCACGGCGAGGTGACCGGCACAGGAGAGCAGGAGGGGGAAACCAGAAGCCAAAGGGCCCACCGCAGGAACGGTGAGAACGGAGGCAGGCCCGTGGGCGCTTTCCCTGGCTCTCCACACCTTAAAGCTCAGTGCACTAGCCACACAACACCGCGGAAATGTTGAAAGAATCTATACCTCTTGCCTTCCCCGGACCTCAGGTGATTTGGGGATCAATCTGCTGAGGTGACAGCCCGGCTCTTGCGAGATCTCAGGGAAATCTCGCCAGATCTTATGGAAATCTCACCAGACTCGGTCCAAATCAGGTGAGATCTCCCGCCCAACCCGTGAGATTTCCCGCCCAACCCGGTGAGGTTTCCCGCCAACCCTGGTGAGATTTCCAGGCAAACATGGCGAGATATCCCGCCAACCTGGTGAGATTTCGGGCCAAACCGGGGAAGGCCTCCCACCAACCCTGGCGAGACAGCCCCCAAACCTGGGGAGAGATCTCGCCAAACATCGTGAGGTATCCCGCTGGGCCTCGTCCGATACGCCAGGAAACCTGGGGTGCTATCCCTCCAAACCGCGGGAGATGTCCCTCCGAACCGCGGGAGATGTCCCGAAAACCCTTGTGACGTTCCCCGACAACCCTCTTGAGAATTGCCGCCGACCCGCTGTGAGTTTCCCGGCCAAAGCCCGTGAGAGTTTCCCGGCCAAACCTCGTGAGTTTTCCCCGCCCAAAGCGCAATGAGTTTTCCCACCAAACCTCGTGAGTTTGCCTGCCATACGTCGCGCGTTTCCCGGCCACCCTCGTGAGGCCTTCTAGCCCGACCTCCTGGGATTTCCAGCCGAACGTCGTGAGATTTCCAACGCCCACCTCGTGAGATTTCCAGCAGACCTCGCTTTGCTTTGCCGCCAAACGTCCTGGGATGGCCAGCCAGACCTCGTGGGGATCTGTGGCCCTGCCACTGATATCTAAGGCCAACCGCAGATGCGTCTGTCACCAATCCCCCAGTCACAAGATGGGGGGAGGGTGGAGAACTAGAACTCGCCAGCAGAGCCGGCTTTGCACCCCTTAGGCAGTTAGGGAAGGCCTAGGCCAGATGGGGGGCCGAACTGCTAATACCTGCGCTTTGAGAATTGCTCCCAGGCGCCACGTGAGGGAAGAAAGAAGCTGTCTCCCCACCTAAATCCCTGGTATCGCAACGTCCTGCGGGAGGACTGGGGAATAAGGGAGGACCTGCATTCGGAATGAACGGGCCTGGTGAATACCTCTGCACACGAAACTCGAGGGACGGAATGAGGAAAGCAGGAGGAGAAGGAGGAAGCCATTTGCCATCCTAAGCACCAAAAGTGAGCACGCACCCAAAACATGAAGGCTGATTCTGTTCAGGGCGAAACCACCCAGAAAAGGAAAAAGAAGCGATACCTCTCCTTCAGCGAGACATCAGATGATCTTGGGGAAAATCTGGGGAGATCTCATACAAATCTCGTGAGATCTCGGCCCATTTCTGGAGACGTAGGCCCGAAAAGGAGACGTAGGCCCGAAAATCCTTCGCACCTGTGGCAAACTCCTGGTCCTTGGCTGGATCGTTTAGGCCCTCTGGAGCAGGGATGGCTGGTGTTCCTAATGGAAACAGTGAATACACATGGAAGGGTTGGGCGGAATTCTCCTTTCCTAATGGTTCACAGGCAGCCCTTGAGAAAGGCACAGTGTGTCCTCCCACCTCAAACCATGTTGGTCAGCATCCTGGCCCTTCGGCCTCTAAACCATCGGTGGCCAGCTGGATGCTTATTCCTCCAAGGGATTTGTCCACATGGAAGCGCTGGGCAGAATTGTCCTTTCCTAATCGGGCCCAGGAATGCCTTGAGAGAGACACAAAGTTTCTCACCCCTCAATCCCTGGTGTTTCAGCATCCTGGCTCTAAGGCATCGGAACCACTGATGGGCCAGGTGCACGCTTCTTCACGGAAGCGATTGATACGGATGGAAGTGTCGGGCAGATTCCTGTTTTCCTACGTCGTCCCAGGAATGCCCTTCGGAAAGGCACAGCATGGAAGTGGTGGCGAGAATTCCACTTTCCTCATTTGTCACAGACATGGCCCTTGGAAAGACACCAAGTGCCTCACACCGAAATCCCCGTTGTTTCAGCATTCCTGGCTCTAAAGCAGTTAAGAAGGGCCGGTAACGTGGGCCAGGCGGATGCTGACTCACACTCATCCAGACGTGTGAGAAGCAGGAGAGTGGAGGGGGAAAGAAGGAACAACGGTCCCCATTGCAGGATGGTGAGCAGAGAGGCAGCCCCCGTGGGGGCTCTTCCCAGCTCTCAATACCTTAATGCTCTCTGCAGTAGCCTCAGAAGGCCCTCGACATGAAAGAAAATAGACCTCTTTCCTTCACCCGTACCTCCGTGATTTGGGAGGGAAATCTCATGTGACGCCAAGCCAAGCTTTTAGATCTCACCCATATCGAGCCAGTTCTCACGGAAATTTCACCAGATCCGTCCAAATCACGTGAGATCTCACCCACACGTCCGGAGACCTCTAGCCATACATCCCGATATGTCATCCTCAGCTCATGAGGTTTCTCTCCAGACCCGGGAAGAACTCATCCACACCTCGGAGATAGCGAGCCCGGCCTCGCGAGATCTCACCCAAATCTTCTGATATGTCAGGCTCAGCTCTGGTCTTCTGGGGCCAAAACTTGATGCATCTGTGACCAATCACCCAGGCTCTGGGGGGCGGTGGTGTGGGGAAATGGCCCTCCCCAGCCCAGACTGCTTTGAGCCACTCTCGGGGCTTAGGGATGGCACATTCCAGAAGTGTGCACAACGTCCAGTAGCTCCAGTGGTCGAAGTACTCCCAGGCACAACAGGAGGGAATCAACAATTTGTCTCCCACGTCAATCCCTGGAATCGCAACATCTTTGACGTGGGGGTAATAAGGGAGCCCTGAAAACAGAAGGAGCAGGCCCGCTGAAGCGTTTTTCACACTCAACCCGAAGGACGGAGTGAGAAAGGCAGGAACAGGAGGGAAAAGCAATGCGCCACCCCAGGCACGAGAAGGTGGCACCCATTGATAACGTTCAGGATGACTCTCTTGAGCGCACAACCAGCCAGAAAAAGACAAAGAAGAGACACCTCTTCTTTAGCCAGAGATCACCTGATCTTGGGGAAAATCTTGGGACGTCTCATGGAAATCTGTGGAGATCACGGCGCATTTAGTGAGATCCAGGGCCAAAAACCGTTCGCCCGTGGGGCAAACTTGCTGGCCCCTGGGCGGATCTTGTAACCCGTACGTAGCAGGGATTGCTGTGCTCCCAGTGTCAGTAGGGAACCCACACGGAGGGGTTGGGCAGCAGTCAACTTTCCTCATTGGTCCCAGGCATGCCCTTCAAGAAGACACACAGGGTGTCTCCCTCAATCCCTGTTGTTTCAGCATCCTGGCTCTAAAGCAGGTAAGAAAGGAGCTTGGATGCGGGATGAATGGGCCAGGGGAAAGCTCCTTCACACTCACGGCGAGGTGACCGGCACAGGAGAGCAGGAGGGGAAACCAGAAGCCAAAGGGCCCACCGCAGGACGGTGAGAACGGAGGCAGGCCCGTGGGCGCTTTCCCTGGCTCTCCACACCTTAAAGCTCAGTGCACTAGCCACACAACACCGCGGAAATGTTGAAAGAATCTATACCTCTTGCCTTCCCCGGACCTCAGGTGATTTGGGGATCAATCTGCTGAGGTGACAGCCCGGCTCTTGCGAGATCTCAGGGAAATCTCGCCAGATCTTATGGAAATCTCACCAGACTCGGTCCAAATCAGGTGAGATCTCCCGCCCAACCCGTGAGATTTCCCGCCCAACCCGGTGAGGTTTCCCGCCAAACCTGGTGAGATTTCCAGGCAAACATGGCGAGATATCCCGCCAACCTGGTGAGATTTCGGGCCAAACCGGGGGAAGGCCTCCCACCAACCCTGGCGAGACAGCCCCCAAACCTGGGGAGAGATCTCGCCAAACATCGTGAGGTATCCCGCTGGGCCTCGTCCGATACGCCAGGAAACCTGGGGTGCTATCCCTCCAAACCGCGGGAGATGTCCCTCCGAACCGCGGGAGATGTCCCGAAAACCCTTGTGACGTTCCCCGACAACCCTCTTGAGAATTGCCGCCGACCCGCGTGAGTTTCCCGGCCAAAGCCCGTGAGTTTCCCGGCCAAACCTCGTGAGTTTCCCCGCCCAAGCGCATGAGTTTTCCCACCAAACCTCGTGAGTTTGCCTGCCATACGTCGCGCGTTTCCCGGCCACCCTCGTGAGCCTTCTAGCCCGACCTCCTGGGATTTCCAGCCGAACGTCGTGAGATTTCCAACCCCACCTCGTGAGATTTCCAGCCAGACCTCGTTTGCTTTGCCGCCAAACGTCCTGGGATGGCCAGCCAGACCTCGTGGGATCTGTGGCCCTGCCACTGATATCTAAGGCCAACCGCAGATGCGTCTGTCACCAATCCCCCAGTCACAAGATGGGGGAGGGTGGAGAACTAGAACTCGCCAGCAGAGCCGGCTTTGCACCCCTTAGGCAGTTAGGGAAGGCCTAGGCCAGATGGGGGCCGAACTGCTAATACCTGCGCTTTGAGAATTGCTCCCAGGCGCCACGTGAGGGAAGAAAGAAGCTGTCTCCCACCTAAATCCCTGGTATCGCAACGTCCTGCGGGAGGACTGGGGAATAAGGGAGGACTGCATTCGGAATGAACGGGCCTGGTGAATACCTCTGCACACGAAACTCGAGGGACGGAATGAGGAAAGCAGGAGGAGAAGGAGGAAGCCATTTGCCATCCTAAGCACCAAAAGTGAGCACGCACCCAAAACATGAAGGCTGATTCTGTTCAGGGCGAAACCACCCAGAAAAGGAAAAAGAAACGATACCTCTCCTTCAGCGAGACATCAGATGATCTTGGGGAAAATCTGGGGAGATCTCATACAAATCTCGTGAGATCTCGGCCCATTTCTGGAGACGTAGGCCCGAAAATCCTTCGCACCTGTGGCAAACTCCCTGGTCCTTGGCTGGATCGTTTAGGCCCTCTGGAGCAGGGATGGCTGGTGTTCCTAATGGAAACAGTGAATACACATGGAAGGGTTGGGCGGAATTCTCCTTTCCTAATGGTTCACAGGCAGCCCTTGAGAAAGGCACAGTGTGTCTCCCACCTCAAACCATGTTGGTCAGCATCCTGGCCCTTCGGCCTCTAAACCATCGGTGGGCCAGCTGGATGCTTATTCCTCCAAGGGATTTGTCCACATGGAAGCGCTGGGCAGAATTGTCCTTTCCTAATCGGGCCCAGGAATGCCTTGAGAGAGACACAAAGTTTCTCACCCCTCAATCCCTGGTGTTTCAGCATCCTGGCTCTAAGGCATCGGAACCACTGATGGGCCAGGTGCACGCTTCTTCACGGAAGCGATTGATACGGATGGAAGTGTCGGGCAGATTCCTGTTTTCCTACGTCGTCCCAGGAATGCCCTTCGGAAAGGCACAGCATGGAAGTGGTGGCGAGAATTCCACTTTCCTCATTTGTCACAGACATGGCCCTTGGAAAGACACCAAGTGCCTCACACCGAAATCCCCGTTGTTTCAGCATCCTGGCTCTAAAGCAGTTAAGAAGGGCCGGTACGTGGGCCAGGCGGATGCTGACTCACACTCATCCAGACGTGTGAGAAGCAGGAGAGTGGAGGGGGAAAGAAGGAACAACGGTCCCCATTGCAGGATGGTGAGCAGAGAGGCAGCCCCCGTGGGGGCTCTTCCCAGCTCTCAATACCTTAATGCTCTCTGCAGTAGCCTCAGAAGGCCCTCGACATGAAAGAAAATAGACCTCTTTCCTTCACCGTACCTCCGTGATTTGGGAGGGAAATCTCATGTGACGCCAAGCCAAGCTTTTAGATCTCACCCATATCGAGCCAGTTCTCACGGAAATTTCACCAGATCCGTCCAAATCACGTGAGATCTCACCCACACGTCCGGAGACCTCTAGCCATACATCCCGATATGTCATCCTCAGCTCATGAGGTTTCTCTCCAGACCCGGGAAGAACTCATCCACACCTCGGAGATAGCGAGCCCGGCCTCGCGAGATCTCACCCAAATCTTCTGATATGTCAGGCTCAGCTCTGGTCTTCTGGGGCCAAAACTTGATGCATCTGTGACCAATCACCCAGGCTCTGGGGGCGGTGGTGTGGGGAAATGGCCCTCCCCAGCCCAGACTGCTTTGAGCCACTTCGGGGCTTAGGGATGGCACATTCCAGAAGTGTGCACAACGTCCAGTAGCTCCAGTGGTCGAAGTACTCCCAGGCACAACAGGAGGGAATCAACAATTTGTCTCCCACGTCAATCCCTGGAATCGCAACATCTTTGACGTGGGGGTAATAAGGGAGCCCTGAAAACAGAAGGAGCAGGCCCGCTGAAGCGTTTTTCACACTCAACCCGAAGGACGGAGTGAGAAAGGCAGGAACAGGAGGGAAAAGCAATGCGCCACCCCAGGCACGAGAAGGTGGCACCCATTGATAACGTTCAGGATGACTCTCTTGAGCGCACAACCAGCCAGAAAAAGACAAAGAAGAGACACCTCTTCTTTAGCCAGAGATCACCTGATCTTGGGGAAAATCTTGGGACGTCTCATGGAAATCTGTGGAGATCACGGCGCATTTAGTGAGATCCAGGGCCAAAAACCGTTCGCCCGTGGGGCAAACTTGCTGGCCCCTGGGCGGATCTTGTAACCCGTACGTAGCAGGGATTGCTGTGCTCCCAGTGTCAGTAGGGAACCCACACGGAGGGGTTGGGCAGCAGTCAACTTTCCTCATTGGTCCCAGGCATGCCCTTCAAGAAGACACACAGGGTGTCTCCCTCAATCCCTGTTGTTTCAGCATCCTGGCTCTAAAGCAGGTAAGAAAGGAGCTTGGATGCGGGATGAATGGGCCAGGGGAAAGCTCCTTCACACTCACGGCGAGGTGACCGGCACAGGAGAGCAGGAGGGGAAACCAGAAGCCAAAGGGCCCACCGCAGGACGGTGAGAACGGAGGCAGGCCCGTGGGCGCTTTCCCTGGCTCTCCACACCTTAAAGCTCAGTGCACTAGCCACACAACACCGCGGAAATGTTGAAAGAATCTATACCTCTTGCCTTCCCCGGACCTCAGGTGATTTGGGGATCAATCTGCTGAGGTGACAGCCCGGCTCTTGCGAGATCTCAGGGAAATCTCGCCAGATCTTATGGAAATCTCACCAGACTCGGTCCAAATCAGGTGAGATCTCCCGCCCAACCCGTGAGATTTCCCGCCCAACCCGGTGAGGTTTCCCGCCAAACCTGGTGAGATTTCCAGGCAAACATGGCGAGATATCCCGCCAACCTGGTGAGATTTCGGGCCAAACCGGGGAAGGCCTCCCACCAACCCTGGCGAGACAGCCCCCAAACCTGGGGAGAGATCTCGCCAAACATCGTGAGGTATCCCGCTGGGCCTCGTCCGATACGCCAGGAAACCTGGGGTGCTATCCCTCCAAACCGCGGGAGATGTCCCTCCGAACCGCGGGAGATGTCCCGAAAACCCTTGTGACGTTCCCCGACAACCCTCTTGAGAATTGCCGCCGACCCGCGTGAGTTTCCCGGCCAAAGCCCGTGAGTTTCCCGGCCAAACCTCGTGAGTTTCCCCGCCCAAGCGCATGAGTTTTCCCACCAAACCTCGTGAGTTTGCCTGCCATACGTCGCGCGTTTCCCGGCCACCCTCGTGAGCCTTCTAGCCCGACCTCCTGGGATTTCCAGCCGAACGTCGTGAGATTTCCAACCCCACCTCGTGAGATTTCCAGCCAGACCTCGTTTGCTTTGCCGCCAAACGTCCTGGGATGGCCAGCCAGACCTCGTGGGATCTGTGGCCCTGCCACTGATATCTAAGGCCAACCGCAGATGCGTCTGTCACCAATCCCCCAGTCACAAGATGGGGGAGGGTGGAGAACTAGAACTCGCCAGCAGAGCCGGCTTTGCACCCCTTAGGCAGTTAGGGAAGGCCTAGGCCAGATGGGGGCCGAACTGCTAATACCTGCGCTTTGAGAATTGCTCCCAGGCGCCACGTGAGGGAAGAAAGAAGCTGTCTCCCACCTAAATCCCTGGTATCGCAACGTCCTGCGGGAGGACTGGGGAATAAGGGAGGACTGCATTCGGAATGAACGGGCCTGGTGAATACCTCTGCACACGAAACTCGAGGGACGGAATGAGGAAAGCAGGAGGAGAAGGAGGAAGCCATTTGCCATCCTAAGCACCAAAAGTGAGCACGCACCCAAAACATGAAGGCTGATTCTGTTCAGGGCGAAACCACCCAGAAAAGGAAAAAGAAACGATACCTCTCCTTCAGCGAGACATCAGATGATCTTGGGGAAAATCTGGGGAGATCTCATACAAATCTCGTGAGATCTCGGCCCATTTCTGGAGACGTAGGCCCGAAAATCCTTCGCACCTGTGGCAAACTCCCTGGTCCTTGGCTGGATCGTTTAGGCCCTCTGGAGCAGGGATGGCTGGTGTTCCTAATGGAAACAGTGAATACACATGGAAGGGTTGGGCGGAATTCTCCTTTCCTAATGGTTCACAGGCAGCCCTTGAGAAAGGCACAGTGTGTCTCCCACCTCAAACCATGTTGGTCAGCATCCTGGCCCTTCGGCCTCTAAACCATCGGTGGGCCAGCTGGATGCTTATTCCTCCAAGGGATTTGTCCACATGGAAGCGCTGGGCAGAATTGTCCTTTCCTAATCGGGCCCAGGAATGCCTTGAGAGAGACACAAAGTTTCTCACCCCTCAATCCCTGGTGTTTCAGCATCCTGGCTCTAAGGCATCGGAACCACTGATGGGCCAGGTGCACGCTTCTTCACGGAAGCGATTGATACGGATGGAAGTGTCGGGCAGATTCCTGTTTTCCTACGTCGTCCCAGGAATGCCCTTCGGAAAGGCACAGCATGGAAGTGGTGGCGAGAATTCCACTTTCCTCATTTGTCACAGACATGGCCCTTGGAAAGACACCAAGTGCCTCACACCGAAATCCCCGTTGTTTCAGCATCCTGGCTCTAAAGCAGTTAAGAAGGGCCGGTACGTGGGCCAGGCGGATGCTGACTCACACTCATCCAGACGTGTGAGAAGCAGGAGAGTGGAGGGGGAAAGAAGGAACAACGGTCCCCATTGCAGGATGGTGAGCAGAGAGGCAGCCCCCGTGGGGGCTCTTCCCAGCTCTCAATACCTTAATGCTCTCTGCAGTAGCCTCAGAAGGCCCTCGACATGAAAGAAAATAGACCTCTTTCCTTCACCGTACCTCCGTGATTTGGGAGGGAAATCTCATGTGACGCCAAGCCAAGCTTTTAGATCTCACCCATATCGAGCCAGTTCTCACGGAAATTTCACCAGATCCGTCCAAATCACGTGAGATCTCACCCACACGTCCGGAGACCTCTAGCCATACATCCCGATATGTCATCCTCAGCTCATGAGGTTTCTCTCCAGACCCGGGAAGAACTCATCCACACCTCGGAGATAGCGAGCCCGGCCTCGCGAGATCTCACCCAAATCTTCTGATATGTCAGGCTCAGCTCTGGTCTTCTGGGGCCAAAACTTGATGCATCTGTGACCAATCACCCAGGCTCTGGGGGCGGTGGTGTGGGGAAATGGCCCTCCCCAGCCCAGACTGCTTTGAGCCACTTCGGGGCTTAGGGATGGCACATTCCAGAAGTGTGCACAACGTCCAGTAGCTCCAGTGGTCGAAGTACTCCCAGGCACAACAGGAGGGAATCAACAATTTGTCTCCCACGTCAATCCCTGGAATCGCAACATCTTTGACGTGGGGGTAATAAGGGAGCCCTGAAAACAGAAGGAGCAGGCCCGCTGAAGCGTTTTTCACACTCAACCCGAAGGACGGAGTGAGAAAGGCAGGAACAGGAGGGAAAAGCAATGCGCCACCCCAGGCACGAGAAGGTGGCACCCATTGATAACGTTCAGGATGACTCTCTTGAGCGCACAACCAGCCAGAAAAAGACAAAGAAGAGACACCTCTTCTTTAGCCAGAGATCACCTGATCTTGGGGAAAATCTTGGGACGTCTCATGGAAATCTGTGGAGATCACGGCGCATTTAGTGAGATCCAGGGCCAAAAACCGTTCGCCCGTGGGGCAAACTTGCTGGCCCCTGGGCGGATCTTGTAACCCGTACGTAGCAGGGATTGCTGTGCTCCCAGTGTCAGTAGGGAACCCACACGGAGGGGTTGGGCAGCAGTCAACTTTCCTCATTGGTCCCAGGCATGCCCTTCAAGAAGACACACAGGGTGTCTCCCTCAATCCCTGTTGTTTCAGCATCCTGGCTCTAAAGCAGGTAAGAAAGGAGCTTGGATGCGGGATGAATGGGCCAGGGGAAAGCTCCTTCACACTCACGGCGAGGTGACCGGCACAGGAGAGCAGGAGGGGAAACCAGAAGCCAAAGGGCCCACCGCAGGACGGTGAGAACGGAGGCAGGCCCGTGGGCGCTTTCCCTGGCTCTCCACACCTTAAAGCTCAGTGCACTAGCCACACAACACCGCGGAAATGTTGAAAGAATCTATACCTCTTGCCTTCCCCGGACCTCAGGTGATTTGGGGATCAATCTGCTGAGGTGACAGCCCGGCTCTTGCGAGATCTCAGGGAAATCTCGCCAGATCTTATGGAAATCTCACCAGACTCGGTCCAAATCAGGTGAGATCTCCCGCCCAACCCGTGAGATTTCCCGCCCAACCCGGTGAGGTTTCCCGCCAAACCTGGTGAGATTTCCAGGCAAACATGGCGAGATATCCCGCCAACCTGGTGAGATTTCGGGCCAAACCGGGGAAGGCCTCCCACCAACCCTGGCGAGACAGCCCCCAAACCTGGGGAGAGATCTCGCCAAACATCGTGAGGTATCCCGCTGGGCCTCGTCCGATACGCCAGGAAACCTGGGGTGCTATCCCTCCAAACCGCGGGAGATGTCCCTCCGAACCGCGGGAGATGTCCCGAAAACCCTTGTGACGTTCCCCGACAACCCTCTTGAGAATTGCCGCCGACCCGCGTGAGTTTCCCGGCCAAAGCCCGTGAGTTTCCCGGCCAAACCTCGTGAGTTTCCCCGCCCAAGCGCATGAGTTTTCCCACCAAACCTCGTGAGTTTGCCTGCCATACGTCGCGCGTTTCCCGGCCACCCTCGTGAGCCTTCTAGCCCGACCTCCTGGGATTTCCAGCCGAACGTCGTGAGATTTCCAACCCCACCTCGTGAGATTTCCAGCCAGACCTCGTTTGCTTTGCCGCCAAACGTCCTGGGATGGCCAGCCAGACCTCGTGGGATCTGTGGCCCTGCCACTGATATCTAAGGCCAACCGCAGATGCGTCTGTCACCAATCCCCCAGTCACAAGATGGGGGAGGGTGGAGAACTAGAACTCGCCAGCAGAGCCGGCTTTGCACCCCTTAGGCAGTTAGGGAAGGCCTAGGCCAGATGGGGGCCGAACTGCTAATACCTGCGCTTTGAGAATTGCTCCCAGGCGCCACGTGAGGGAAGAAAGAAGCTGTCTCCCACCTAAATCCCTGGTATCGCAACGTCCTGCGGGAGGACTGGGGAATAAGGGAGGACTGCATTCGGAATGAACGGGCCTGGTGAATACCTCTGCACACGAAACTCGAGGGACGGAATGAGGAAAGCAGGAGGAGAAGGAGGAAGCCATTTGCCATCCTAAGCACCAAAAGTGAGCACGCACCCAAAACATGAAGGCTGATTCTGTTCAGGGCGAAACCACCCAGAAAAGGAAAAAGAAACGATACCTCTCCTTCAGCGAGACATCAGATGATCTTGGGGAAAATCTGGGGAGATCTCATACAAATCTCGTGAGATCTCGGCCCATTTCTGGAGACGTAGGCCCGAAAATCCTTCGCACCTGTGGCAAACTCCCTGGTCCTTGGCTGGATCGTTTAGGCCCTCTGGAGCAGGGATGGCTGGTGTTCCTAATGGAAACAGTGAATACACATGGAAGGGTTGGGCGGAATTCTCCTTTCCTAATGGTTCACAGGCAGCCCTTGAGAAAGGCACAGTGTGTCTCCCACCTCAAACCATGTTGGTCAGCATCCTGGCCCTTCGGCCTCTAAACCATCGGTGGGCCAGCTGGATGCTTATTCCTCCAAGGGATTTGTCCACATGGAAGCGCTGGGCAGAATTGTCCTTTCCTAATCGGGCCCAGGAATGCCTTGAGAGAGACACAAAGTTTCTCACCCCTCAATCCCTGGTGTTTCAGCATCCTGGCTCTAAGGCATCGGAACCACTGATGGGCCAGGTGCACGCTTCTTCACGGAAGCGATTGATACGGATGGAAGTGTCGGGCAGATTCCTGTTTTCCTACGTCGTCCCAGGAATGCCCTTCGGAAAGGCACAGCATGGAAGTGGTGGCGAGAATTCCACTTTCCTCATTTGTCACAGACATGGCCCTTGGAAAGACACCAAGTGCCTCACACCGAAATCCCCGTTGTTTCAGCATCCTGGCTCTAAAGCAGTTAAGAAGGGCCGGTACGTGGGCCAGGCGGATGCTGACTCACACTCATCCAGACGTGTGAGAAGCAGGAGAGTGGAGGGGGAAAGAAGGAACAACGGTCCCCATTGCAGGATGGTGAGCAGAGAGGCAGCCCCCGTGGGGGCTCTTCCCAGCTCTCAATACCTTAATGCTCTCTGCAGTAGCCTCAGAAGGCCCTCGACATGAAAGAAAATAGACCTCTTTCCTTCACCGTACCTCCGTGATTTGGGAGGGAAATCTCATGTGACGCCAAGCCAAGCTTTTAGATCTCACCCATATCGAGCCAGTTCTCACGGAAATTTCACCAGATCCGTCCAAATCACGTGAGATCTCACCCACACGTCCGGAGACCTCTAGCCATACATCCCGATATGTCATCCTCAGCTCATGAGGTTTCTCTCCAGACCCGGGAAGAACTCATCCACACCTCGGAGATAGCGAGCCCGGCCTCGCGAGATCTCACCCAAATCTTCTGATATGTCAGGCTCAGCTCTGGTCTTCTGGGGCCAAAACTTGATGCATCTGTGACCAATCACCCAGGCTCTGGGGGCGGTGGTGTGGGGAAATGGCCCTCCCCAGCCCAGACTGCTTTGAGCCACTTCGGGGCTTAGGGATGGCACATTCCAGAAGTGTGCACAACGTCCAGTAGCTCCAGTGGTCGAAGTACTCCCAGGCACAACAGGAGGGAATCAACAATTTGTCTCCCACGTCAATCCCTGGAATCGCAACATCTTTGACGTGGGGGTAATAAGGGAGCCCTGAAAACAGAAGGAGCAGGCCCGCTGAAGCGTTTTTCACACTCAACCCGAAGGACGGAGTGAGAAAGGCAGGAACAGGAGGGAAAAGCAATGCGCCACCCCAGGCACGAGAAGGTGGCACCCATTGATAACGTTCAGGATGACTCTCTTGAGCGCACAACCAGCCAGAAAAAGACAAAGAAGAGACACCTCTTCTTTAGCCAGAGATCACCTGATCTTGGGGAAAATCTTGGGACGTCTCATGGAAATCTGTGGAGATCACGGCGCATTTAGTGAGATCCAGGGCCAAAAACCGTTCGCCCGTGGGGCAAACTTGCTGGCCCCTGGGCGGATCTTGTAACCCGTACGTAGCAGGGATTGCTGTGCTCCCAGTGTCAGTAGGGAACCCACACGGAGGGGTTGGGCAGCAGTCAACTTTCCTCATTGGTCCCAGGCATGCCCTTCAAGAAGACACACAGGGTGTCTCCCTCAATCCCTGTTGTTTCAGCATCCTGGCTCTAAAGCAGGTAAGAAAGGAGCTTGGATGCGGGATGAATGGGCCAGGGGAAAGCTCCTTCACACTCACGGCGAGGTGACCGGCACAGGAGAGCAGGAGGGGAAACCAGAAGCCAAAGGGCCCACCGCAGGACGGTGAGAACGGAGGCAGGCCCGTGGGCGCTTTCCCTGGCTCTCCACACCTTAAAGCTCAGTGCACTAGCCACACAACACCGCGGAAATGTTGAAAGAATCTATACCTCTTGCCTTCCCCGGACCTCAGGTGATTTGGGGATCAATCTGCTGAGGTGACAGCCCGGCTCTTGCGAGATCTCAGGGAAATCTCGCCAGATCTTATGGAAATCTCACCAGACTCGGTCCAAATCAGGTGAGATCTCCCGCCCAACCCGTGAGATTTCCCGCCCAACCCGGTGAGGTTTCCCGCCAAACCTGGTGAGATTTCCAGGCAAACATGGCGAGATATCCCGCCAACCTGGTGAGATTTCGGGCCAAACCGGGGAAGGCCTCCCACCAACCCTGGCGAGACAGCCCCCAAACCTGGGGAGAGATCTCGCCAAACATCGTGAGGTATCCCGCTGGGCCTCGTCCGATACGCCAGGAAACCTGGGGTGCTATCCCTCCAAACCGCGGGAGATGTCCCTCCGAACCGCGGGAGATGTCCCGAAAACCCTTGTGACGTTCCCCGACAACCCTCTTGAGAATTGCCGCCGACCCGCGTGAGTTTCCCGGCCAAAGCCCGTGAGTTTCCCGGCCAAACCTCGTGAGTTTCCCCGCCCAAGCGCATGAGTTTTCCCACCAAACCTCGTGAGTTTGCCTGCCATACGTCGCGCGTTTCCCGGCCACCCTCGTGAGCTTTCTAGCCCGACCTCCTGGGATTTCCAGCCGAACGTCGTGAGATTTCCAACCCCACCTCGTGAGATTTCCAGCCAGACCTCGTTTGCTTTGCCGCCAAACGTCCTGGGATGGCCAGCCAGACCTCGTGGGATCTGTGGCCCTGCCACTGATACCTAAGGCCAACCGCAGATGCGTCTGTCACCAATCCCCCAGTCACAAGATGGGGGAGGGTGGAGAACTAGAACTCGCCAGCAGAGCCGGCTTTGCACCCCTTAGGCAGTTAGGGAAGGCCTAGGCCAGATGGGGGCCGAACTGCTAATACCTGCGCTTTGAGAATTGCTCCCAGGCGCCACGTGAGGGAAGAAAGAAGCTGTCTCCCACCTAAATCCCTGGTATCGCAACGTCCTGCGGGAGGACTGGGGAATAAGGGAGGACTGCATTCGGAATGAACGGGCCTGGTGAATACCTCTGCACACGAAACTCGAGGGACGGAATGAGGAAAGCAGGAGGAGAAGGAGGAAGCCATTTGCCATCCTAAGCACCAAAAGTGAGCACGCACCCAAAACATGAAGGCTGATTCTGTTCAGGGCGAAACCACCCAGAAAAGGAAAAAGAAACGATACCTCTCCTTCAGCGAGACATCAGATGATCTTGGGGAAAATCTGGGGAGATCTCATACAAATCTCGTGAGATCTCGGCCCATTTCTGGAGACGTAGGCCCGAAAATCCTTCGCACCTGTGGCAAACTCCCTGGTCCTTGGCTGGATCGTTTAGGCCCTCTGGAGCAGGGATGGCTGGTGTTCCTAATGGAAACAGTGAATACACATGGAAGGGTTGGGCGGAATTCTCCTTTCCTAATGGTTCACAGGCAGCCCTTGAGAAAGGCACAGTGTGTCTCCCACCTCAAACCATGTTGGTCAGCATCCTGGCCCTTCGGCCTCTAAACCATCGGTGGGCCAGCTGGATGCTTATTCCTCCAAGGGATTTGTCCACATGGAAGCGCTGGGCAGAATTGTCCTTTCCTAATCGGGCCCAGGAATGCCTTGAGAGAGACACAAAGTTTCTCACCCCTCAATCCCTGGTGTTTCAGCATCCTGGCTCTAAGGCATCGGAACCACTGATGGGCCAGGTGCACGCTTCTTCACGGAAGCGATTGATACGGATGGAAGTGTCGGGCAGATTCCTGTTTTCCTACGTCGTCCCAGGAATGCCCTTCGGAAAGGCACAGCATGGAAGTGGTGGCGAGAATTCCACTTTCCTCATTTGTCACAGACATGGCCCTTGGAAAGACACCAAGTGCCTCACACCGAAATCCCCGTTGTTTCAGCATCCTGGCTCTAAAGCAGTTAAGAAGGGCCGGTACGTGGGCCAGGCGGATGCTGACTCACACTCATCCAGACGTGTGAGAAGCAGGAGAGTGGAGGGGGAAAGAAGGAACAACGGTCCCCATTGCAGGATGGTGAGCAGAGAGGCAGCCCCCGTGGGGGCTCTTCCCAGCTCTCAATACCTTAATGCTCTCTGCAGTAGCCTCAGAAGGCCCTCGACATGAAAGAAAATAGACCTCTTTCCTTCACCGTACCTCCGTGATTTGGCAGGGAAATCTCATGTGACGCCAAGCCAAGCTTTTAGATCTCACCCATATCGAGCCAGTTCTCACGGAAATTTCACCAGATCCGTCCAAATCACGTGAGATCTCACCCACACGTCCGGAGACCTCTAGCCATACATCCCGATATGTCATCCTCAGCTCATGAGGTTTCTCTCCAGACCCGGGAAGAACTCATCCACACCTCGGAGATAGCGAGCCCGGCCTCGCGAGATCTCACCCAAATCTTCTGATATGTCAGGCTCAGCTCTGGTCTTCTGGGGCCAAAACTTGATGCATCTGTGACCAATCACCCAGGCTCTGGGGGCGGTGGTGTGGGGAAATGGCCCTCCCCAGCCCAGACTGCTTTGAGCCACTTCGGGGCTTAGGGATGGCACATTCCAGAAGTGTGCACAACGTCCAGTAGCTCCAGTGGTCGAAGTACTCCCAGGCACAACAGGAGGGAATCAACAATTTGTCTCCCACGTCAATCCCTGGAATCGCAACATCTTTGACGTGGGGGTAATAAGGGAGCCCTGAAAACAGAAGGAGCAGGCCCGCTGAAGCGTTTTTCACACTCAACCCGAAGGACGGAGTGAGAAAGGCAGGAACAGGAGGGAAAAGCAATGCGCCACCCCAGGCACGAGAAGGTGGCACCCATTGATAACGTTCAGGATGACTCTCTTGAGCGCACAACCAGCCAGAAAAAGACAAAGAAGAGACACCTCTTCTTTAGCCAGAGATCACCTGATCTTGGGGAAAATCTTGGGACGTCTCATGGAAATCTGTGGAGATCACGGCGCATTTAGTGAGATCCAGGGCCAAAAACCGTTCGCCCGTGGGGCAAACTTGCTGGCCCCTGGGCGGATCTTGTAACCCGTACGTAGCAGGGATTGCTGTGCTCCCAGTGTCAGTAGGGAACCCACACGGAGGGGTTGGGCAGCAGTCAACTTTCCTCATTGGTCCCAGGCATGCCCTTCAAGAAGACACACAGGGTGTCTCCCTCAATCCCTGTTGTTTCAGCATCCTGGCTCTAAAGCAGGTAAGAAAGGAGCTTGGATGCGGGATGAATGGGCCAGGGGAAAGCTCCTTCACACTCACGGCGAGGTGACCGGCACAGGAGAGCAGGAGGGGAAACCAGAAGCCAAAGGGCCCACCGCAGGACGGTGAGAACGGAGGCAGGCCCGTGGGCGCTTTCCCTGGCTCTCCACACCTTAAAGCTCAGTGCACTAGCCACACAACACCGCGGAAATGTTGAAAGAATCTATACCTCTTGCCTTCCCCGGACCTCAGGTGATTTGGGGATCAATCTGCTGAGGTGACAGCCCGGCTCTTGCGAGATCTCAGGGAAATCTCGCCAGATCTTATGGAAATCTCACCAGACTCGGTCCAAATCAGGTGAGATCTCCCGCCCAACCCGTGAGATTTCCCGCCCAACCCGGTGAGGTTTCCCGCCAAACCTGGTGAGATTTCCAGGCAAACATGGCGAGATATCCCGCCAACCTGGTGAGATTTCGGGCCAAACCGGGGAAGGCCTCCCACCAACCCTGGCGAGACAGCCCCCAAACCTGGGGAGAGATCTCGCCAAACATCGTGAGGTATCCCGCTGGGCCTCGTCCGATACGCCAGGAAACCTGGGGTGCTATCCCTCCAAACCGCGGGAGATGTCCCTCCGAACCGCGGGAGATGTCCCGAAAACCCTTGTGACGTTCCCCGACAACCCTCTTGAGAATTGCCGCCGACCCGCGTGAGTTTCCCGGCCAAAGCCCGTGAGTTTCCCGGCCAAACCTCGTGAGTTTCCCCGCCCAAGCGCATGAGTTTTCCCACCAAACCTCGTGAGTTTGCCTGCCATACGTCGCGCGTTTCCCGGCCACCCTCGTGAGCTTTCTAGCCCGACCTCCTGGGATTTCCAGCCGAACGTCGTGAGATTTCCAACCCCACCTCGTGAGATTTCCAGCCAGACCTCGTTTGCTTTGCCGCCAAACGTCCTGGGATGGCCAGCCAGACCTCGTGGGATCTGTGGCCCTGCCACTGATATCTAAGGCCAACCGCAGATGCGTCTGTCACCAATCCCCCAGTCACAAGATGGGGGAGGGTGGAGAACTAGAACTCGCCAGCAGAGCCGGCTTTGCACCCCTTAGGCAGTTAGGGAAGGCCTAGGCCAGATGGGGGCCGAACTGCTAATACCTGCGCTTTGAGAATTGCTCCCAGGCGCCACGTGAGGGAAGAAAGAAGCTGTCTCCCACCTAAATCCCTGGTATCGCAACGTCCTGCGGGAGGACTGGGGAATAAGGGAGGACTGCATTCGGAATGAACGGGCCTGGTGAATACCTCTGCACACGAAACTCGAGGGACGGAATGAGGAAAGCAGGAGGAGAAGGAGGAAGCCATTTGCCATCCTAAGCACCAAAAGTGAGCACGCACCCAAAACATGAAGGCTGATTCTGTTCAGGGCGAAACCACCCAGAAAAGGAAAAAGAAACGATACCTCTCCTTCAGCGAGACATCAGATGATCTTGGGGAAAATCTGGGGAGATCTCATACAAATCTCGTGAGATCTCGGCCCATTTCTGGAGACGTAGGCCCGAAAATCCTTCGCACCTGTGGCAAACTCCCTGGTCCTTGGCTGGATCGTTTAGGCCCTCTGGAGCAGGGATGGCTGGTGTTCCTAATGGAAACAGTGAATACACATGGAAGGGTTGGGCGGAATTCTCCTTTCCTAATGGTTCACAGGCAGCCCTTGAGAAAGGCACAGTGTGTCTCCCACCTCAAACCATGTTGGTCAGCATCCTGGCCCTTCGGCCTCTAAACCATCGGTGGGCCAGCTGGATGCTTATTCCTCCAAGGGATTTGTCCACATGGAAGCGCTGGGCAGAATTGTCCTTTCCTAATCGGGCCCAGGAATGCCTTGAGAGAGACACAAAGTTTCTCACCCCTCAATCCCTGGTGTTTCAGCATCCTGGCTCTAAGGCATCGGAACCACTGATGGGCCAGGTGCACGCTTCTTCACGGAAGCGATTGATACGGATGGAAGTGTCGGGCAGATTCCTGTTTTCCTACGTCGTCCCAGGAATGCCCTTCGGAAAGGCACAGCATGGAAGTGGTGGCGAGAATTCCACTTTCCTCATTTGTCACAGACATGGCCCTTGGAAAGACACCAAGTGCCTCACACCGAAATCCCCGTTGTTTCAGCATCCTGGCTCTAAAGCAGTTAAGAAGGGCCGGTACGTGGGCCAGGCGGATGCTGACTCACACTCATCCAGACGTGTGAGAAGCAGGAGAGTGGAGGGGGAAAGAAGGAACAACGGTCCCCATTGCAGGATGGTGAGCAGAGAGGCAGCCCCCGTGGGGGCTCTTCCCAGCTCTCAATACCTTAATGCTCTCTGCAGTAGCCTCAGAAGGCCCTCGACATGAAAGAAAATAGACCTCTTTCCTTCACCGTACCTCCGTGATTTGGCAGGGAAATCTCATGTGACGCCAAGCCAAGCTTTTAGATCTCACCCATATCGAGCCAGTTCTCACGGAAATTTCACCAGATCCGTCCAAATCACGTGAGATCTCACCCACACGTCCGGAGACCTCTAGCCATACATCCCGATATGTCATCCTCAGCTCATGAGGTTTCTCTCCAGACCCGGGAAGAACTCATCCACACCTCGGAGATAGCGAGCCCGGCCTCGCGAGATCTCACCCAAATCTTCTGATATGTCAGGCTCAGCTCTGGTCTTCTGGGGCCAAAACTTGATGCATCTGTGACCAATCACCCAGGCTCTGGGGGCGGTGGTGTGGGGAAATGGCCCTCCCCAGCCCAGACTGCTTTGAGCCACTTCGGGGCTTAGGGATGGCACATTCCAGAAGTGTGCACAACGTCCAGTAGCTCCAGTGGTCGAAGTACTCCCAGGCACAACAGGAGGGAATCAACAATTTGTCTCCCACGTCAATCCCTGGAATCGCAACATCTTTGACGTGGGGGTAATAAGGGAGCCCTGAAAACAGAAGGAGCAGGCCCGCTGAAGCGTTTTTCACACTCAACCCGAAGGACGGAGTGAGAAAGGCAGGAACAGGAGGGAAAAGCAATGCGCCACCCCAGGCACGAGAAGGTGGCACCCATTGATAACGTTCAGGATGACTCTCTTGAGCGCACAACCAGCCAGAAAAAGACAAAGAAGAGACACCTCTTCTTTAGCCAGAGATCACCTGATCTTGGGGAAAATCTTGGGACGTCTCATGGAAATCTGTGGAGATCACGGCGCATTTAGTGAGATCCAGGGCCAAAAACCGTTCGCCCGTGGGGCAAACTTGCTGGCCCCTGGGCGGATCTTGTAACCCGTACGTAGCAGGGATTGCTGTGCTCCCAGTGTCAGTAGGGAACCCACACGGAGGGGTTGGGCAGCAGTCAACTTTCCTCATTGGTCCCAGGCATGCCCTTCAAGAAGACACACAGGGTGTCTCCCTCAATCCCTGTTGTTTCAGCATCCTGGCTCTAAAGCAGGTAAGAAAGGAGCTTGGATGCGGGATGAATGGGCCAGGGGAAAGCTCCTTCACACTCACGGCGAGGTGACCGGCACAGGAGAGCAGGAGGGGAAACCAGAAGCCAAAGGGCCCACCGCAGGACGGTGAGAACGGAGGCAGGCCCGTGGGCGCTTTCCCTGGCTCTCCACACCTTAAAGCTCAGTGCACTAGCCACACAACACCGCGGAAATGTTGAAAGAATCTATACCTCTTGCCTTCCCCGGACCTCAGGTGATTTGGGGATCAATCTGCTGAGGTGACAGCCCGGCTCTTGCGAGATCTCAGGGAAATCTCGCCAGATCTTATGGAAATCTCACCAGACTCGGTCCAAATCAGGTGAGATCTCCCGCCCAACCCGTGAGATTTCCCGCCCAACCCGGTGAGGTTTCCCGCCAAACCTGGTGAGATTTCCAGGCAAACATGGCGAGATATCCCGCCAACCTGGTGAGATTTCGGGCCAAACCAGGGAAGGCCTCCCACCAACCCTGGCGAGACAGCCCCCAAACCTGGGGAGAGATCTCGCCAAACATCGTGAGGTATCCCGCTGGGCCTCGTCCGATACGCCAGGAAACCTGGGGTGCTATCCCTCCAAACCGCGGGAGATGTCCCTCCGAACCGCGGGAGATGTCCCGAAAACCCTTGTGACGTTCCCCGACAACCCTCTTGAGAATTGCCGCCGACCCGCGTGAGTTTCCCGGCCAAACCCCGTGAGTTTCCCGGCCAAACCTCGTGAGTTTCCCCGCCCAAGCGCATGAGTTTTCCCACCAAACCTCGTGAGTTTGCCTGCCATACGTCGCGCGTTTCCCGGCCACCCTCGTGAGCTTTCTAGCCCGACCTCCTGGGATTTCCAGCCGAACGTCGTGAGATTTCCAACCCCACCTCGTGAGATTTCCAGCCAGACCTCGTTTGCTTTGCCGCCAAACGTCCTGGGATGGCCAGCCAGACCTCGTGGGATCTGTGGCCCTGCCACTGATATCTAAGGCCAACCGCAGATGCGTCTGTCACCAATCCCCCAGTCACAAGATGGGGGAGGGTGGAGAACTAGAACTCGCCAGCAGAGCCGGCTTTGCACCCCTTAGGCAGTTAGGGAAGGCCTAGGCCAGATGGGGGCCGAACTGCTAATACCTGCGCTTTGAGAATTGCTCCCAGGCGCCACGTGAGGGAAGAAAGAAGCTGTCTCCCACCTAAATCCCTGGTATCGCAACGTCCTGCGGGAGGACTGGGGAATAAGGGAGGACTGCATTCGGAATGAACGGGCCTGGTGAATACCTCTGCACACGAAACTCGAGGGACGGAATGAGGAAAGCAGGAGGAGAAGGAGGAAGCCATTTGCCATCCTAAGCACCAAAAGTGAGCACGCACCCAAAACATGAAGGCTGATTCTGTTCAGGGCGAAACCACCCAGAAAAGGAAAAAGAAACGATACCTCTCCTTCAGCGAGACATCAGATGATCTTGGGGAAAATCTGGGGAGATCTCATACAAATCTCGTGAGATCTCGGCCCATTTCTGGAGACGTAGGCCCGAAAATCCTTCGCACCTGTGGCAAACTCCCTGGTCCTTGGCTGGATCGTTTAGGCCCTCTGGAGCAGGGATGGCTGGTGTTCCTAATGGAAACAGTGAATACACATGGAAGGGTTGGGCGGAATTCTCCTTTCCTAATGGTTCACAGGCAGCCCTTGAGAAAGGCACAGTGTGTCTCCCACCTCAAACCATGTTGGTCAGCATCCTGGCCCTTCGGCCTCTAAACCATCGGTGGGCCAGCTGGATGCTTATTCCTCCAAGGGATTTGTCCACATGGAAGCGCTGGGCAGAATTGTCCTTTCCTAATCGGGCCCAGGAATGCCTTGAGAGAGACACAAAGTTTCTCACCCCTCAATCCCTGGTGTTTCAGCATCCTGGCTCTAAGGCATCGGAACCACTGATGGGCCAGGTGCACGCTTCTTCACGGAAGCGATTGATACGGATGGAAGTGTCGGGCAGATTCCTGTTTTCCTACGTCGTCCCAGGAATGCCCTTCGGAAAGGCACAGCATGGAAGTGGTGGCGAGAATTCCACTTTCCTCATTTGTCACAGACATGGCCCTTGGAAAGACACCAAGTGCCTCACACCGAAATCCCCGTTGTTTCAGCATCCTGGCTCTAAAGCAGTTAAGAAGGGCCGGTACGTGGGCCAGGCGGATGCTGACTCACACTCATCCAGACGTGTGAGAAGCAGGAGAGTGGAGGGGGAAAGAAGGAACAACGGTCCCCATTGCAGGATGGTGAGCAGAGAGGCAGCCCCCGTGGGGGCTCTTCCCAGCTCTCAATACCTTAATGCTCTCTGCAGTAGCCTCAGAAGGCCCTCGACATGAAAGAAAATAGACCTCTTTCCTTCACCGTACCTCCGTGATTTGGCAGGGAAATCTCATGTGACGCCAAGCCAAGCTTTTAGATCTCACCCATATCGAGCCAGTTCTCACGGAAATTTCACCAGATCCGTCCAAATCACGTGAGATCTCACCCACACGTCCGGAGACCTCTAGCCATACATCCCGATATGTCATCCTCAGCTCATGAGGTTTCTCTCCAGACCCGGGAAGAACTCATCCACACCTCGGAGATAGCGAGCCCGGCCTCGCGAGATCTCACCCAAATCTTCTGATATGTCAGGCTCAGCTCTTGTCTTCTGGGGCCAAAACTTGATGCATCTGTGACCAATCACCCAGGCTCTGGGGGCGGTGGTGTGGGGAAATGGCCCTCCCCAGCCCAGACTGCTTTGAGCCACTTCGGTGCTTAGGGATGGCACATTCCAGAAGTGTGCACAACGTCCAGTAGCTCCAGTGGTCGAAGTACTCCCAGGCACAACAGGAGGGAATCAACAATTTGTCTCCCACGTCAATCCCTGGAATCGCAACATCTTTGACGTGGGGGTAATAAGGGAGCCCTGAAAACAGAAGGAGCAGGCCCGCTGAAGCGTTTTTCACACTCAACCCGAAGGACGGAGTGAGAAAGGCAGGAACAGGAGGGAAAAGCAATGCGCCACCCCAGGCACGAGAAGGTGGCACCCATTGATAACGTTCAGGATGACTCTCTTGAGCGCACAACCAGCCAGAAAAAGACAAAGAAGAGACACCTCTTCTTTAGCCAGAGATCACCTGATCTTGGGGAAAATCTTGGGACGTCTCATGGAAATCTGTGGAGATCACGGCGCATTTAGTGAGATCCAGGGCCAAAAACCGTTCGCCCGTGGGGCAAACTTGCTGGCCCCTGGGCGGATCTTGTAACCCGTACGTAGCAGGGATTGCTGTGCTCCCAGTGTCAGTAGGGAACCCACACGGAGGGGTTGGGCAGCAGTCAACTTTCCTCATTGGTCCCAGGCATGCCCTTCAAGAAGACACACAGGGTGTCTCCCTCAATCCCTGTTGTTTCAGCATCCTGGCTCTAAAGCAGGTAAGAAAGGAGCTTGGATGCGGGATGAATGGGCCAGGGGAAAGCTCCTTCACACTCACGGCGAGGTGACCGGCACAGGAGAGCAGGAGGGGAAACCAGAAGCCAAAGGGCCCACCGCAGGACGGTGAGAACGGAGGCAGGCCCGTGGGCGCTTTCCCTGGCTCTCCACACCTTAAAGCTCAGTGCACTAGCCACACAACACCGCGGAAATGTTGAAAGAATCTATACCTCTTGCCTTCCCCGGACCTCAGGTGATTTGGGGATCAATCTGCTGAGGTGACAGCCCGGCTCTTGCGAGATCTCAGGGAAATCTCGCCAGATCTTATGGAAATCTCACCAGACTCGGTCCAAATCAGGTGAGATCTCCCGCCCAACCCGTGAGATTTCCCGCCCAACCCGGTGAGGTTTCCCGCCAAACCTGGTGAGATTTCCAGGCAAACATGGCGAGATATCCCGCCAACCTGGTGAGATTTCGGGCCAAACCGGGGAAGGCCTCCCACCAACCCTGGCGAGACAGCCCCCAAACCTGGGGAGAGATCTCGCCAAACATCGTGAGGTATCCCGCTGGGCCTCGTCCGATACGCCAGGAAACCTGGGGTGCTATCCCTCCAAACCGCGGGAGATGTCCCTCCGAACCGCGGGAGATGTCCCGAAAACCCTTGTGACGTTCCCCGACAACCCTCTTGAGAATTGCCGCCGACCCGCGTGAGTTTCCCGGCCAAACCCCGTGAGTTTCCCGGCCAAACCTCGTGAGTTTCCCCGCCCAAGCGCATGAGTTTTCCCACCAAACCTCGTGAGTTTGCCTGCCATACGTCGCGCGTTTCCCGGCCACCCTCGTGAGCTTTCTAGCCCGACCTCCTGGGATTTCCAGCCGAACGTCGTGAGATTTCCAACCCCACCTCGTGAGATTTCCAGCCAGACCTCGTTTGCTTTGCCGCCAAACGTCCTGGGATGGCCAGCCAGACCTCGTGGGATCTGTGGCCCTGCCACTGATATCTAAGGCCAACCGCAGATGCGTCTGTCACCAATCCCCCAGTCACAAGATGGGGGAGGGTGGAGAACTAGAACTCGCCAGCAGAGCCGGCTTTGCACCCCTTAGGCAGTTAGGGAAGGCCTAGGCCAGATGGGGGCCGAACTGCTAATACCTGCGCTTTGAGAATTGCTCCCAGGCGCCACGTGAGGGAAGAAAGAAGCTGTCTCCCACCTAAATCCCTGGTATCGCAACGTCCTGCGGGAGGACTGGGGAATAAGGGAGGACTGCATTCGGAATGAACGGGCCTGGTGAATACCTCTGCACACGAAACTCGAGGGACGGAATGAGGAAAGCAGGAGGAGAAGGAGGAAGCCATTTGCCATCCTAAGCACCAAAAGTGAGCACGCACCCAAAACATGAAGGCTGATTCTGTTCAGGGCGAAACCACCCAGAAAAGGAAAAAGAAACGATACCTCTCCTTCAGCGAGACATCAGATGATCTTGGGGAAAATCTGGGGAGATCTCATACAAATCTCGTGAGATCTCGGCCCATTTCTGGAGACGTAGGCCCGAAAATCCTTCGCACCTGTGGCAAACTCCCTGGTCCTTGGCTGGATCGTTTAGGCCCTCTGGAGCAGGGATGGCTGGTGTTCCTAATGGAAACAGTGAATACACATGGAAGGGTTGGGCGGAATTCTCCTTTCCTAATGGTTCACAGGCAGCCCTTGAGAAAGGCACAGTGTGTCTCCCACCTCAAACCATGTTGGTCAGCATCCTGGCCCTTCGGCCTCTAAACCATCGGTGGGCCAGCTGGATGCTTATTCCTCCAAGGGATTTGTCCACATGGAAGCGCTGGGCAGAATTGTCCTTTCCTAATCGGGCCCAGGAACGCCTTGAGAGAGACACAAAGTTTCTCACCCCTCAATCCCTGGTGTTTCAGCATCCTGGCTCTAAGGCATCGGAACCACTGATGGGCCAGGTGCACGCTTCTTCACGGAAGCGATTGATACGGATGGAAGTGTCGGGCAGATTCCTGTTTTCCTACGTCGTCCCAGGAATGCCCTTCGGAAAGGCACAGCATGGAAGTGGTGGCGAGAATTCCACTTTCCTCATTTGTCACAGACATGGCCCTTGGAAAGACACCAAGTGCCTCACACCGAAATCCCCGTTGTTTCAGCATCCTGGCTCTAAAGCAGTTAAGAAGGGCCGGTACGTGGGCCAGGCGGATGCTGACTCACACTCATCCAGACGTGTGAGAAGCAGGAGAGTGGAGGGGGAAAGAAGGAACAACGGTCCCCATTGCAGGATGGTGAGCAGAGAGGCAGCCCCCGTGGGGGCTCTTCCCAGCTCTCAATACCTTAATGCTCTCTGCAGTAGCCTCAGAAGGCCCTCGACATGAAAGAAAATAGACCTCTTTCCTTCACCGTACCTCCGTGATTTGGGAGGGAAATCTCATGTGACGCCAAGCCAAGCTTTTAGATCTCACCCATATCGAGCCAGTTCTCACGGAAATTTCACCAGATCCGTCCAAATCACGTGAGATCTCACCCACACGTCCGGAGACCTCTAGCCATACATCCCGATATGTCATCCTCAGCTCATGAGGTTTCTCTCCAGACCCGGGAAGAACTCATCCACACCTCGGAGATAGCGAGCCCGGCCTCGCGAGATCTCACCCAAATCTTCTGATATGTCAGGCTCAGCTCTTGTCTTCTGGGGCCAAAACTTGATGCATCTGTGACCAATCACCCAGGCTCTGGGGGCGGTGGTGTGGGGAAATGGCCCTCCCCAGCCCAGACTGCTTTGAGCCACTTCGGTGCTTAGGGATGGCACATTCCAGAAGTGTGCACAACGTCCAGTAGCTCCAGTGGTCGAAGTACTCCCAGGCACAACAGGAGGGAATCAACAATTTGTCTCCCACGTCAATCCCTGGAATCGCAACATCTTTGACGTGGGGGTAATAAGGGAGCCCTGAAAACAGAAGGAGCAGGCCCGCTGAAGCGTTTTTCACACTCAACCCGAAGGACGGAGTGAGAAAGGCAGGAACAGGAGGGAAAAGCAATGCGCCACCCCAGGCACGAGAAGGTGGCACCCATTGATAACGTTCAGGATGACTCTCTTGAGCGCACAACCAGCCAGAAAAAGACAAAGAAGAGACACCTCTTCTTTAGCCAGAGATCACCTGATCTTGGGGAAAATCTTGGGACGTCTCATGGAAATCTGTGGAGATCACGGCGCATTTAGTGAGATCCAGGGCCAAAAACCGTTCGCCCGTGGGGCAAACTTGCTGGCCCCTGGGCGGATCTTGTAACCCGTACGTAGCAGGGATTGCTGTGCTCCCAGTGTCAGTAGGGAACCCACACGGAGGGGTTGGGCAGCAGTCAACTTTCCTCATTGGTCCCAGGCATGCCCTTCAAGAAGACACACAGGGTGTCTCCCTCAATCCCTGTTGTTTCAGCATCCTGGCTCTAAAGCAGGTAAGAAAGGAGCTTGGATGCGGGATGAATGGGCCAGGGGAAAGCTCCTTCACACTCACGGCGAGGTGACCGGCACAGGAGAGCAGGAGGGGAAACCAGAAGCCAAAGGGCCCACCGCAGGACGGTGAGAACGGAGGCAGGCCCGTGGGCGCTTTCCCTGGCTCTCCACACCTTAAAGCTCAGTGCACTAGCCACACAACACCGCGGAAATGTTGAAAGAATCTATACCTCTTGCCTTCCCCGGACCTCAGGTGATTTGGGGATCAATCTGCTGAGGTGACAGCCCGGCTCTTGCGAGATCTCAGGGAAATCTCGCCAGATCTTATGGAAATCTCACCAGACTCGGTCCAAATCAGGTGAGATCTCCCGCCCAACCCGTGAGATTTCCCGCCCAACCCGGTGAGGTTTCCCGCCAAACCTGGTGAGATTTCCAGGCAAACATGGCGAGATATCCCGCCAACCTGGTGAGATTTCGGGCCAAACCGGGGAAGGCCTCCCACCAACCCTGGCGAGACAGCCCCCAAACCTGGGGAGAGATCTCGCCAAACATCGTGAGGTATCCCGCTGGGCCTCGTCCGATACGCCAGGAAACCTGGGGTGCTATCCCTCCAAACCGCGGGAGATGTCCCTCCGAACCGCGGGAGATGTCCCGAAAACCCTTGTGACGTTCCCCGACAACCCTCTTGAGAATTGCCGCCGACCCGCGTGAGTTTCCCGGCCAAAGCCCGTGAGTTTCCCGGCCAAACCTCGTGAGTTTCCCCGCCCAAGCGCATGAGTTTTCCCACCAAACCTCGTGAGTTTGCCTGCCATACGTCGCGCGTTTCCCGGCCACCCTCGTGAGCTTTCTAGCCCGACCTCCTGGGATTTCCAGCCGAACGTCGTGAGATTTCCAACCCCACCTCGTGAGATTTCCAGCCAGACCTCGTTTGCTTTGCCGCCAAACGTCCTGGGATGGCCAGCCAGACCTCGTGGGATCTGTGGCCCTGCCACTGATATCTAAGGCCAACCGCAGATGCGTCTGTCACCAATCCCCCAGTCACAAGATGGGGGAGGGTGGAGAACTAGAACTCGCCAGCAGAGCCGGCTTTGCACCCCTTAGGCAGTTAGGGAAGGCCTAGGCCAGATGGGGGCCGAACTGCTAATACCTGCGCTTTGAGAATTGCTCCCAGGCGCCACGTGAGGGAAGAAAGAAGCTGTCTCCCACCTAAATCCCTGGTATCGCAACGTCCTGCGGGAGGACTGGGGAATAAGGGAGGACTGCATTCGGAATGAACGGGCCTGGTCAATACCTCTGCACACGAAACTCGAGGGACGGAATGAGGAAAGCAGGAGGAGAAGGAGGAAGCGATTTGCCATCCTAAGCACCAAAAGTGAGCACGCACCCAAAACATGAAGGCTGATTCTGTTCAGGGCGAAACCACCCAGAAAAGGAAAAAGAAACGATACCTCTCCTTCAGCGAGACATCAGATGATCTTGGGGAAAATCTGGGGAGATCTCATACAAATCTCGTGAGATCTCGGCCCATTTCTGGAGACGTAGGCCCGAAAATCCTTCGCACCTGTGGCAAACTCCCTGGTCCTTGGCTGGATCGTTTAGGCCCTCTGGAGCAGGGATGGCTGGTGTTCCTAATGGAAACAGTGAATACACATGGAAGGGTTGGGCGGAATTCTCCTTTCCTAATGGTTCACAGGCAGCCCTTGAGAAAGGCACAGTGTGTCTCCCACCTCAAACCATGTTGGTCAGCATCCTGGCCCTTCGGCCTCTAAACCATCGGTGGGCCAGCTGGATGCTTATTCCTCCAAGGGATTTGTCCACATGGAAGCGCTGGGCAGAATTGTCCTTTCCTAATCGGGCCCAGGAACGCCTTGAGAGAGACACAAAGTTTCTCACCCCTCAATCCCTGGTGTTTCAGCATCCTGGCTCTAAGGCATCGGAACCACTGATGGGCCAGGTGCACGCTTCTTCACGGAAGCGATTGATACGGATGGAAGTGTCGGGCAGATTCCTGTTTTCCTACGTCGTCCCAGGAATGCCCTTCGGAAAGGCACAGCATGGAAGTGGTGGCGAGAATTCCACTTTCCTCATTTGTCACAGACATGGCCCTTGGAAAGACACCAAGTGCCTCACACCGAAATCCCCGTTGTTTCAGCATCCTGGCTCTAAAGCAGTTAAGAAGGGCCGGTACGTGGGCCAGGCGGATGCTGACTCACACTCATCCAGACGTGTGAGAAGCAGGAGAGTGGAGGGGGAAAGAAGGAACAACGGTCCCCATTGCAGGATGGTGAGCAGAGAGGCAGCCCCCGTGGGGGCTCTTCCCAGCTCTCAATACCTTAATGCTCTCTGCAGTAGCCTCAGAAGGCCCTCGACATGAAAGAAAATAGACCTCTTTCCTTCACCGTACCTCCGTGATTTGGGAGGGAAATCTCATGTGACGCCAAGCCAAGCTTTTAGATCTCACCCATATCGAGCCAGTTCTCACGGAAATTTCACCAGATCCGTCCAAATCACGTGAGATCTCACCCACACGTCCGGAGACCTCTAGCCATACATCCCGATATGTCATCCTCAGCTCATGAGGTTTCTCTCCAGACCCGGGAAGAACTCATCCACACCTCGGAGATAGCGAGCCCGGCCTCGCGAGATCTCACCCAAATCTTCTGATATGTCAGGCTCAGCTCTGGTCTTCTGGGGCCAAAACTTGATGCATCTGTGACCAATCACCCAGGCTCTGGGGGCGGTGGTGTGGGGAAATGGCCCTCCCCAGCCCAGACTGCTTTGAGCCACTTCGGGGCTTAGGGATGGCACATTCCAGAAGTGTGCACAACGTCCAGTAGCTCCAGTGGTCGAAGTACTCCCAGGCACAACAGGAGGGAATCAACAATTTGTCTCCCACGTCAATCCCTGGAATCGCAACATCTTTGACGTGGGGGTAATAAGGGAGCCCTGAAAACAGAAGGAGCAGGCCCGCTGAAGCGTTTTTCACACTCAACCCGAAGGACGGAGTGAGAAAGGCAGGAACAGGAGGGAAAAGCAATGCGCCACCCCAGGCACGAGAAGGTGGCACCCATTGATAACGTTCAGGATGACTCTCTTGAGCGCACAACCAGCCAGAAAAAGACAAAGAAGAGACACCTCTTCTTTAGCCAGAGATCACCTGATCTTGGGGAAAATCTTGGGACGTCTCATGGAAATCTGTGGAGATCACGGCGCATTTAGTGAGATCCAGGGCCAAAAACCGTTCGCCCGTGGGGCAAACTTGCTGGCCCCTGGGCGGATCTTGTAACCCGTACGTAGCAGGGATTGCTGTGCTCCCAGTGTCAGTAGGGAACCCACACGGAGGGGTTGGGCAGCAGTCAACTTTCCTCATTGGTCCCAGGCATGCCCTTCAAGAAGACACACAGGGTGTCTCCCTCAATCCCTGTTGTTTCAGCATCCTGGCTCTAAAGCAGGTAAGAAAGGAGCTTGGATGCGGGATGAATGGGCCAGGGGAAAGCTCCTTCACACTCACGGCGAGGTGACCGGCACAGGAGAGCAGGAGGGGAAACCAGAAGCCAAAGGGCCCACCGCAGGACGGTGAGAACGGAGGCAGGCCCGTGGGCGCTTTCCCTGGCTCTCCACACCTTAAAGCTCAGTGCACTAGCCACACAACACCGCGGAAATGTTGAAAGAATCTATACCTCTTGCCTTCCCCGGACCTCAGGTGATTTGGGGATCAATCTGCTGAGGTGACAGCCCGGCTCTTGCGAGATCTCAGGGAAATCTCGCCAGATCTTATGGAAATCTCACCAGACTCGGTCCAAATCAGGTGAGATCTCCCGCCCAACCCGTGAGATTTCCCGCCCAACCCGGTGAGGTTTCCCGCCAAACCTGGTGAGATTTCCAGGCAAACATGGCGAGATATCCCGCCAACCTGGTGAGATTTCGGGCCAAACCGGGGAAGGCCTCCCACCAACCCTGGCGAGACAGCCCCCAAACCTGGGGAGAGATCTCGCCAAACATCGTGAGGTATCCCGCTGGGCCTCGTCCGATACGCCAGGAAACCTGGGGTGCTATCCCTCCAAACCGCGGGAGATGTCCCTCCGAACCGCGGGAGATGTCCCGAAAACCCTTGTGACGTTCCCCGACAACCCTCTTGAGAATTGCCGCCGACCCGCGTGAGTTTCCCGGCCAAAGCCCGTGAGTTTCCCGGCCAAACCTCGTGAGTTTCCCCGCCCAAGCGCATGAGTTTTCCCACCAAACCTCGTGAGTTTGCCTGCCATACGTCGCGCGTTTCCCGGCCACCCTCGTGAGCTTTCTAGCCCGACCTCCTGGGATTTCCAGCCGAACGTCGTGAGATTTCCAACCCCACCTCGTGAGATTTCCAGCCAGACCTCGTTTGCTTTGCCGCCAAACGTCCTGGGATGGCCAGCCAGACCTCGTGGGATCTGTGGCCCTGCCACTGATATCTAAGGCCAACCGCAGATGCGTCTGTCACCAATCCCCCAGTCACAAGATGGGGGAGGGTGGAGAACTAGAACTCGCCAGCAGAGCCGGCTTTGCACCCCTTAGGCAGTTAGGGAAGGCCTAGGCCAGATGGGGGCCGAACTGCTAATACCTGCGCTTTGAGAATTGCTCCCAGGCGCCACGTGAGGGAAGAAAGAAGCTGTCTCCCACCTAAATCCCTGGTATCGCAACGTCCTGCGGGAGGACTGGGGAATAAGGGAGGACTGCATTCGGAATGAACGGGCCTGGTCAATACCTCTGCACACGAAACTCGAGGGACGGAATGAGGAAAGCAGGAGGAGAAGGAGGAAGCGATTTGCCATCCTAAGCACCAAAAGTGAGCACGCACCCAAAACATGAAGGCTGATTCTGTTCAGGGCGAAACCACCCAGAAAAGGAAAAAGAAGCGATACCTCTCCTTCAGCGAGACATCAGATGATCTTGGGGAAAATCTGGGGAGATCTCATACAAATCTCGTGAGATCTCGGCCCATTTCTGGAGACGTAGGCCCGAAAATCCTTCGCACCTGTGGCAAACTCCCTGGTCCTTGGCTGGATCGTTTAGGCCCTCTGGAGCAGGGATGGCTGGTGTTCCTAATGGAAACAGTGAATACACATGGAAGGGTTGGGCGGAATTCTCCTTTCCTAATGGTTCACAGGCAGCCCTTGAGAAAGGCACAGTGTGTCTCCCACCTCAAACCATGTTGGTCAGCATCCTGGCCCTTCGGCCTCTAAACCATCGGTGGGCCAGCTGGATGCTTATTCCTCCAAGGGATTTGTCCACATGGAAGCGCTGGGCAGAATTGTCCTTTCCTAATCGGGCCCAGGAATGCCTTGAGAGAGACACAAAGTTTCTCACCCCTCAATCCCTGGTGTTTCAGCATCCTGGCTCTAAGGCATCGGAACCACTGATGGGCCAGGTGCACGCTTCTTCACGGAAGCGATTGATACGGATGGAAGTGTCGGGCAGATTCCTGTTTTCCTACGTCGTCCCAGGAATGCCCTTCGGAAAGGCACAGCATGGAAGTGGTGGCGAGAATTCCACTTTCCTCATTTGTCACAGACATGGCCCTTGGAAAGACACCAAGTGCCTCACACCGAAATCCCCGTTGTTTCAGCATCCTGGCTCTAAAGCAGTTAAGAAGGGCCGGTACGTGGGCCAGGCGGATGCTGACTCACACTCATCCAGACGTGTGAGAAGCAGGAGAGTGGAGGGGGAAAGAAGGAACAACGGTCCCCATTGCAGGATGGTGAGCAGAGAGGCAGCCCCCGTGGGGGCTCTTCCCAGCTCTCAATACCTTAATGCTCTCTGCAGTAGCCTCAGAAGGCCCTCGACATGAAAGAAAATAGACCTCTTTCCTTCACCGTACCTCCGTGATTTGGGAGGGAAATCTCATGTGACGCCAAGCCAAGCTTTTAGATCTCACCCATATCGAGCCAGTTCTCACGGAAATTTCACCAGATCCGTCCAAATCACGTGAGATCTCACCCACACGTCCGGAGACCTCTAGCCATACATCCCGATATCTCATCCTCAGCTCATGAGGTTTCTCTCCAGACCCGGGAAGAACTCATCCACACCTCGGAGATAGCGAGCCCGGCCTCGCGAGATCTCACCCAAATCTTCTGATATGGCAGGCTCAGCTCTTGTCTTCGGGGGCCAAAACTTGATGCATCTGTGACCAATCACCCAGGCTCTGGGGGCGGTGGTGTGGGGAAATGGCCCTCCCCAGCCCAGACTGCTTTGAGCCACTTCGGGGCTTAGGGATGGCACATTCCAGAAGTGTGCACAACGTCCAGTAGCTCCAGTGGTCGAAGTACTCCCAGGCACAACAGGAGGGAATCAACAATTTGTCTCCCACGTCAATCCCTGGAATCGCAACATCTTTGACGTGGGGGTAATAAGGGAGCCCTGAAAACAGAAGGAGCAGGCCCGCTGAAGCGTTTTTCACACTCAACCCGAAGGACGGAGTGAGAAAGGCAGGAACAGGAGGGAAAAGCAATGCGCCACCCCAGGCACGAGAAGGTGGCACCCATTGATAACGTTCAGGATGACTCTCTTGAGCGCACAACCAGCCAGAAAAAGACAAAGAAGAGACACCTCTTCTTTAGCCAGAGATCACCTGATCTTGGGGAAAATCTTGGGACGTCTCATGGAAATCTGTGGAGATCACGGCGCATTTAGTGAGATCCAGGGCCAAAAACCGTTCGCCCGTGGGGCAAACTTGCTGGCCCCTGGGCGGATCGTGTAACCCGTACGTAGCAGGGATTGCTGTGCTCCCAGTGTCAGTAGGGAACCCACACGGAGGGGTTGGGCAGCAGTCAACTTTCCTCATTGGTCCCAGGCATGCCCTTCAAGAAGACACACAGGGTGTCTCCCTCAATCCCTGTTGTTTCAGCATCCTGGCTCTAAAGCAGGTAAGAAAGGAGCTTGGATGCGGGATGAATGGGCCAGGGCAAAGCTCCTTCACACTCACGGCGAGGTGACCGGCACAGGAGAGCAGGAGGGGAAACCAGAAGCCAAAGGGCCCACCGCAGGACGGTGAGAACGGAGGCAGGCCCGTGGGCGCTTTCCCTGGCTCTCCACACCTTAAAGCTCAGTGCACTAGCCACACAACACCGCGGAAATGTTGAAAGAATCTATACCTCTTGCCTTCCCCGGACCTCAGGTGATTTGGGGATCAATCTGCTGAGGTGACAGCCCGGCTCTTGCGAGATCTCAGGGAAATCTCGCCAGATCTTATGGAAATCTCACCAGACTCGGTCCAAATCAGGTGAGATCTCCCGCCCAACCCGTGAGATTTCCCGCCCAACCCGGTGAGGTTTCCCGCCAAACCTGGTGAGATTTCCAGGCAAACATGGCGAGATATCCCGCCAACCTGGTGAGATTTCGGGCCAAACCGGGGAAGGCCTCCCACCAACCCTGGCGAGACAGCCCCCAAACCTGGGGAGAGATCTCGCCAAACATCGTGAGGTATCCCGCTGGGCCTCGTCCGATACGCCAGGAAACCTGGGGTGCTATCCCTCCAAACCGCGGGAGATGTCCCTCCGAACCGCGGGACATGTCCCGAAAACCCTTGTGACGTTCCCCGACAACCCTCTTGAGAATTGCCGCCGACCCGCGTGAGTTTCCCGGCCAAAGCCCGTGAGTTTCCCGGCCAAACCTCGTGAGTTTCCCCGCCCAAGCGCATGAGTTTTCCCACCAAACCTCGTGAGTTTGCCTGCCATACGTCGCGCGTTTCCCGGCCACCCTCGTGAGCTTTCTAGCCCGACCTCCTGGGATTTCCAGCCGAACGTCGTGAGATTTCCAACCCCACCTCGTGAGATTTCCAGCCAGACCTCGTTTGCTTTGCCGCCAAACGTCCTGGGATGGCCAGCCAGACCTCGTGGGATCTGTGGCCCTGCCACTGATATCTAAGGCCAACCGCAGATGCGTCTGTCACCAATCCCCCAGTCACAAGATGGGGGAGGGTGGAGAACTAGAACTCGCCAGCAGAGCCGGCTTTGCACCCCTTAGGCAGTTAGGGAAGGCCTAGGCCAGATGGGGGCCGAACTGCTAATACCTGCGCTTTGAGAATTGCTCCCAGGCGCCACGTGAGGGAAGAAAGAAGCTGTCTCCCACCTAAATCCCTGGTATCGCAACGTCCTGCGGGAGGACTGGGGAATAAGGGAGGACTGCATTCGGAATGAACGGGCCTGGTGAATACCTCTGCACACGAAACTCGAGGGACGGAATGAGGAAAGCAGGAGGAGAAGGAGGAAGCCATTTGCCATCCTAAGCACCAAAAGTGAGCACGCACCCAAAACATGAAGGCTGATTCTGTTCAGGGCGAAACCACCCAGAAAAAGAAAAAGAAACGATACCTCTCCTTCAGCGAGACATCAGATGATCTTGGGGAAAATCTGGGGAGATCTCATACAAATCTCGTGAGATCTCGGCCCATTTCTGGAGACGTAGGCCCGAAAATCCTTCGCACCTGTGGCAAACTCCCTGGTCCTTGGCTGGATCGTTTAGGCCCTCTGGAGCAGGGATGGCTGGTGTTCCTAATGGAAACAGTGAATACACATGGAAGGGTTGGGCGGAATTCTCCTTTCCTTTTTTTTTTTTTTTTAAAAGAAAAAATTGCTAAATAGGACTTTATTAAAATGAAAATCATTTGTCTGTGAAAGACTGTTAAAAGGAAGAAAAGATAAACTACAAACTGGAAGAAAATATTTTCAAACCACAATTTGACTAAAGACTTAAATCTAGAATATACAGACAACTCTCAAAACTCAACAATAAGGAAAAAAAATCCAACTAGAAAATGAGTAAAAGAAATATTACACCAAAGATGATATACAGATGGCAAACAAGCACATGAAAAGATGTTCAACATCATTAGCCATCAGGGAAATGCAAACCAAAACCACAATGACATATCACTGCATACTTATCACAATGACTAAAATAAAACAAATAGTGACAACACAAATCCTGGCCAGGAGTCAGAGAAATTGGATCACTAACAGTGATGCTAGTCTGGAAAACAATTTGGCAGTTTATTATAAAGCTAAACATGAAACAACCATACACTCAGCAATTGCACTCTTGGGCATTTATCCCACAGAAATAAAGACTTACGTTTACACTAAAACCTGTACAGGAATGTTTATAGCAGTTTATTCATAATAGAAAAAAAAAACTACAAAAAACCCAGATGTCTTTCAATAGGTAAATAGTTAAACTCTAGTACATCCATACCATGGAATATTACTTAGCAATAAAAAGGAATGAATTATCAATACACATAATAACTTGGATGAGCCTCTATAGAATTATGTTGAGTGAAAGAAAAGCCAATCCCAATAGGTTACATGCTGTATAATTCCATTTATAGTATCATTTTTTTTAAAGATTTTATTTATTTGACAGTGAGAGATACAGTAAGAGAGGGAACACAAGCAGGGGGAGTGGGAGAGGGAGAAGCAGGCTTCCCGCTGAGCAGGGAGCCCGATGCGGGGCTCGATCCCAGGACCCCGGGATCATGACCTGAGCCGAAGGCAGACGCCTAACGACTGAGCCATCCAGGCGCCCCAATATAATATCATTTTTGTTTTTTGTTTTGTTTTGTTTTTAAAGGTTTTATTTATTTATTTGACAGAGAGAGAGACAGCGAGAGAGGGAACACAAGCAGGGGGAGTGGGAGAGGGAGAAGCAGGCTTCCCGCCAAGCAGGGAGCCCGATGTGGGACTCGATCCCAGGACCCTGGGACCATGACCTGAGCCGAAGGCAGACGCTTAACGACTGAGCCACCTAGGCGCCCCTATAATATCTTTTTTTTTTTTTTAATTTTTTTTTATTCTTATGTTAATCCCCTTACATTACAACATTAGTTTTAGATGAAGTGTTCCATGATTCATTGTTTGTGCACAACACCCAGTGCTCCATGCAGAATATGCCCTCCTAAATACCCACCACCAGGCTAACCCATCCTCCCACCCCCCTCCCCTCTAGAACCCTGTTTGTTTTTCAGAGTCCATCATCTCTCATGGTTCGTCTACCCCTCCGATTTCCCCCACTTCATTCTTCCCCTCCCTCTACCTTCTTCTTCTTCTTCTTTTTTTTTTTTCTTAACATATATTGCATTATTTGTTTCAGAGGTACAGATCTGAGATTCAACAGTCTTGCACAATTCACAGCGCTTACCAGAGCACATACACTCCCCATTGTCTATCACCCAGTCCCCCCATCCCTCCCATCCCACCCCCCACTCCAACAACACTCAGTTTGTTTCCTGCGATTAAGAATTCCTCATATCAGTGAGATCATATGATACATGTCTTTCTCTGTTTGACTTATTTCACTCAACATAATACCCTCCAGTTCCATCCACGTCGTTGCAAATGGCAAGATCTCATTCCTTTTGATGGCTGCATAATATTCCATTGTATATATATACCACATCTTCTTTATCCATTCATCTGTCGATGGACATCTTGGCTCTTTCCACAGTTTGGCTATTGTGGACATTGCTGCTATAAACATCGGGGTGCACGTACCCCTTCGGATCCCTACTTTTGTATCTTTGGGGTAAATACCCAGTAGTGCAATTGCTGGATCATATGGTAGCTCTATTTTCAACTTTTTGAGGAACCTCCATACAGTTTTCCAGAGTGGCTGCACCAGTTTGCATTCCCACCAACAGTGTAGGAGGGTTCCCCTTTCTCCGCATCCCCGCCAACATCTGTCGTTTCCTGACTTTTTAATTTTAGCCATTCTGACTGGTGTGAGGTGATATCTCATTGAGGTTTCGATTTGGATTTCCCCGATGCCGAGCGATATTGAGCACTCTTTCATGTGTCCGTTGGCCACCTGGATGTCCTCCTTGGAAAAATGTCTGTTCATGTCTTCTGCCCATTTCTTAATTGGATTCCTTGTTCCTTGGGTGTTGAGTTTGATGAGTTCTTTATAGATTTTGGATACTAGCCCTTTATCTGATATGTCATTTGCAAATATCTTCTCCCATTCTGTCGGTTGTCTTTTGGTTTTGTTGACTGTTTCCTTTGCTTTGCAAAAGCTTTTTATCTTGATGAAGTCCCAATAGTTCATTTTTGCCCTTGCTTCCCTTGCCTTTGGCGATGTTTCTAGGAAGAAGTTGCTTCGGCTGAGGTCAAAGAGGTTGTTGCCTGTGTTCTCCTTTAGGATTTTGATGGACTCCTGTCTCACATTGAGGTCTTTCAACCATTTGGAGTCTATTTTTGTGTGTGGTGTAAGGAAGTGGTCCAGTTTCATTCTTCTGCATGTGTCTATCCAATTTTCCCAACACCATTTGTTGAAGAGACTGTCTTTGTTCCATTGGACATTCTTTCCTGCTTTATCAAAGATTAGTTGACCATAGAGTTGAGGGTCCATTTCTGGGCTCTCTATTCTGTTCCATTGATCTATGTGTCTGTTTTTGTGCCAGTACCATGCTGTCTTGATGATGACAGCTTTGTAATAGAGCTTGAAGTCCGGAATTGTGATGCCACCGGCTTTGCTTTTCTTTTTCAATATTCCTCTGGCTATGCGGGGTCTTTTCTGGTTCCATACAAATTTTAGGATTATTTGTTCCATTTCTTTGAAAAAAGTGGATGGTATTTTGATGGGGATTGCATTGAATGTGTAGATTGCTCTAGGTAGCATTGACATCTTCACAATATTTGTTCTTCCAATCCATGAGCATGGAACGTTTTTCCATTTCTTTGTGTCTTCCTCAATTTCTTTCATGAGTATTTTATAGTTTTCTGAGTACAGATCCTTTGTCTCTTTGGTTAGATTTATTCCTAGGTATCTTATGGTTTTGGGTGCAATTGTAAATGGGATCGACTCCTTAATTTCTCTTTCTTCTGTCTTGTTGTTGGTGTATAGGAATGCCACTGACTTCTGTGCATTGATTTTATATCCTGCCACTTTACTGAATTCCTGTATGAGTTCTAGCAGTTTTGGGGTGGAGTCTTTTGGGTTTTCCACATAAAGTATCATATCATCTGCAAAGAGTGAGAGTTTGACTTCTTCTTTGCCAATTTGGATGCCTTTGATTTCTTTTTGTTGTCTGATTGCTGTGGCTAGGACTTCCAATACTATGTTGAATAGCAGTGGTGAGAGTGGACATCCCTGCCGCGTTCCTGACCTTAGGGGGAAAGCTCTCAGTTTTTCCCCATTGAGAATAATATTTGCTGTAGGTTTTTCATAGATGGCTTTTATGATATTGAGGTATGTACCCTCTATCCCTATACTCTGAAGAGTTTTAATCAAGAAAGGATGCTGTACTTTGTCAAAAGCTTTTTCTGCATCTATTGAGAGGATCATATGATTCTTGTTCTTTCCTTTGTTAATGTACTGTATCACATTGATTGATTTGCGGATGTTGAACCAACCTTGCAGCCCAGGGATAAATCCCACTTGGTCATGGTGAATAATCCTTTTAATGTACTGTTGGATCCTATTGGCTAGTATTTTGGTGAGAATTTTTGCATCCATGTTCATCAGGGATATTGGTCTGTAATTCTCCTTTTTGATGGGGTCTTTGTCTGGTTTGGGGATCAAGGTAATGCTGGCCTCATAAAATGAGTTTGGAAGTTTTCCTTCCATTTCGATTTTTTGGAACAGTTTCAGAAGAATAGGTATTAATTCTTCTTGAAATGTTTGGTAGAATTCCCCTGGGAAGCCATCTGGCCCTGGGCTTTTGTTTTTTGGGAGATTTTTGATGACTGCTTCAATTTACTTAGTGGTTATAGGTCTGTTCAGGTTTTCTATTTCATCCTGGTTCAGGTTTGGTAGTTGATACATCTCTAGGAATGCATCCATCTCTTCCAGGTTATCTAATTTGCTGGCATAGAGTTGCTCATAATATGTTCTTATAATTGTTTGTATTTCTTTGGTGTTGGTTGTGATCTCTCCTCTTTCATTCATGATTTTGTTGATTTGGGTCATTTCTCTTCTCTTTTTGATAAGTCTGGCCAGGGGTTTATCAATCTTGTTAATTCTTTCAAAGAACCAGCTCCTAGTTTCGTTGATCTGTTCTACTGTTCTTTTAGTTTCTATTTCATTGATTTCTGCTCTGATCTTTATGATTTCTCTTCTCCTGCTGGGTTTAGGCTTTATTTGCTGTTCTTTCTCCAGCTCCTTTAGGTGTAGGGTTAGGTTGTGTACTTGAGACCTTTCTTGTTTCTTGAGAAAGGCTTGTATTGCTATATACTTTCCTCTTAGGACTGCCTTTGCTGCATCCCAAAGATTTTGAACAGTTGTGTTTTCATTTTCATTGGTTTCCATGTATTTTTTTAATTCTTCTTTAATTTCCTGGTTGACCCATTCATTCTTCAGTAGGATGTTCTTTAGCCTCCATGTATTTGAGTTCTTTCCGACTTTCCTCTTGGGATTGAGTTCTAGTTTCAAAGCATTGTGGTCTGAAAATAGGCAGGGAATGATCCCAATCTTTTGGTACCGGTTGAGACCTGATTTATGACCTAGGATGTGGTCGATTCTGGAGAATGTTCCATGGGCAGTAGAGAAGAATGTGTATTCCGTTGCTTTGGGGTGGAATGTTCTGAATATGTCTGTGAAGTCCATTTGGTCCAGTGTGTCATTTAAAGTCTTTATTTCCTTGTTGATCTTTTGCTTAGATGATCTGTCCATTTCAGTGAGGGGGATGTTAAAGTCCCCCACTATTATTGTATTGTTGTTGATGTGTTTCTTTGCTTTTGTTATTAATTGCCTTATATAATTGGCTGCTCCCATGTTAGGGGCATAGATATTTACAATTGTTAGATCTTCTTGTTGGATAGATCCTTTAAGTATGATATAGTGTCCTTCCTCATCTCTTATTACAGTCTTTGGTTTAAAATCTAATTTGTCTGATATAAGGATTGCCACCCCAGCTTTCTTTTGGTGTCCATTAGCATGGTAAATGGTTTTCCACCCCCTCACTTTCAATCTGGGGGTGTCTTTGGGTCTAAAATGAGTCTCTTGCAGACAGCATATCGATGGATCTTGTTTTTTAATCCAGTCTGTTAGCCTGTGTCTTTTGATTGGGGCATTTAGCCCATTTACATTCAAGGTAACTATTGAAAGATAGGAATTTAGTGCCATTGTATTGCCTGTAAGGTGACTGTTACCATATATTGTCTGTGTTCCTTTCTGGTCTATGTTGCTTTTAGGGTCTCTCTTTGCTTAGAGGACCCCTTTCAATATTTCTTGTAGGGCTGGTTTTGTGTTTGCAAATTCCTTTAGTTTTTGTTTGTCCTGGAAGCTTTTTATCTCTCCTTCAATTTTCAATGACAGCCTAGCTGGATAGAGTATTCTTGGCTGCATATTTTTCTCATTTAGTGCTCTGAATATATCCTGCCAGTCCTTTCTGGCCTGCCAGGTCTCTGTGGATAGGTCTGTTGCCAATCAAATGTTTCTACCATTGTAGGTTACATATCTCTTCTCCCGAGCTGCTTTCAGGATTTTCTCTTTGTCTATGAGACTCGTAAGTTTTACTATTAGATGTCGGGGTGTTGACCTATTTTTATTGATTTTGAGAGGGGTTCTCTGTGCTTCCTGGATTTTCATGCCTGTTTCTTTCCCCAAATTAGGGAAGTTCTCTGCTATAATTTGCTCCATTATACCTTCTGCCCCCCTCTCTCTTTCTTCTTCTTCTGGGATCCCAATTATTCTAATGTTGTTTCGTCTTATGGTATCACTTATCTCTCGAATTCTGCCCTCATGATCCAGTAGTTGTTTATCTCTCTTTTTCTCAGCTTCTTTATTTTCCAGCATTTCATCTTCTATATTACTGATTCTCTCTTCTGCCTCATTTATTCTAGCAGTTAGCGCCCCCATTTTTGATTGCACCTCATTAATAGCCTTTTTGATTTCTACTTGGTTGGATTTTAGCTCTTTTACTTCTCCAGAAAGCGTTTCTCTAATAACTTCCATATTTTTTTCAAGCCCAGCTAGTATCTTTAAAGTGATGATTCTGAACTCTAGATCTGACATCGTACTAATGTCCGTATTGAGTAGGTCCCTGGCAGTCGGTACTGCCTCTTGTTCTTTTTGTTGAGGTGATTTTTTTCGTCTCGTCATTTTGTGCAGAGGAGAATAGATTAATGAGAGAACAAAATGCTAGCAGAGTAACCACGTCCCCAGAAAATATACTCTAAACAAATCAGAAAAGACCTGAAGCAGTGGGATAAGAAGGGGAAAGAGAGAAAAAAGAAAAAGAAAAAAAAAGAAAAAATAAAGATAAAAACAACAACAAACAAAACAAAACAACAACAACAAAAGAAAAACCAGAATGTGATCAAATATGATCTATATGGTATATAGATCAGTGCCACACACTAGATTTGGGGTGTGTTTTGGTGTTTTAGAAGAAAGTGTCTCCCAAAATTTTAAAGAAAGAAAAACTTATATATGTACAAAAATAAGGGTTGATACGATGAAGGGATGGAAAATGACTGTAAAAATGGAAATTATAAAAAATTTTATAAAAGGAATTGATAAGAAGTTGTTTGAAAAAAGAAAGAGGATTTAAAAAAAGAAAAAAGAAAAAGAAAAAAAAAGGGAGAGGATGTGATCAGGCAGGGGAATAGAGAACACCATATACTAGAGATTTAGGGTATATTTTAATCTGTTAGAAGAAACTATCTCAAAATTTTAAAGAGAGAACAACTTATATATATAAGCCAAAAATATGGGTAACTAATATGAAGGGATAGAATATGACTCTAAAAATGAAAAATAAAAATGTTTTTTTTAAAAAAAGGGGATTGATAAGATGTTGTTTGAAAAAGGGAAAAAGAAAAATTCAAAAAGAAAAAGACAAAAAGTTAAAAAAAAAAATAACTTTAAAAGACTAAGGAATCATGGTAAAAAAGCCGTGAATTCTATGTGCAGTAGTCCCTTAGCGCTGGAGTTCTGCTGTTCTCATTGATCGGTAAACTTGGTCTTGGCTGGCTGTTCTCGCTGATCTTCTGGGGAGGGGCCTGTTGCCGTGGTTTCCAAATGTCTCTGCCGGAGGCGGAATAGCCCCGCCCTTGCCCCCTTCCAGCTAAGTAATCTGCTCGGGTTTGCTCTCCGGGGCTTTGTTCCCTGCGAGGTTTCCGTACAGCTTTGGAGGCGGAGAGTGAAAATGGCGGCCTCCCAATCTCCGCCCCGGAGGAGCCGAGAACTCGGGGCCCCGCTCCTCAGTGAGCCCCCAGAGAAAAGCCGTCAGTCACTCCCGTCTCCCCGGTCTGCAGCTGCACTCCGTGCTCAACCGGCCTGTGACCGCGCGTTTCTATCTCTGGCACTGGACCCGGTCTGGAGTCTCCAAACCCAGCAGATCCCTGCGGTGCACTCCCGTGCGGCTCCTCCCGGGGGAGGAAGGTGAGTCTCCCCGGATCTGCCGCTTGTTGGGTCCCTGCTGGAGGAGCAGTGGCCCGACTGTGCCGCGGATCACGGTTTAGGGCCACCCCGAGCTGAGAGCCCGCGCCTGGGCTCCGCCTCTGCAGCCGGCTTCCCCGCTCCGATACCTGGGAGCTCTGCCGCCCTCAGGCACCCCCGGTCTTTCTGTGACCCCGAGGGTCCTGAGACCACACTGTCCCGGAGGGTTCCACCCCCCGCTTAGCCACACGAGTGACGTCCCTCGGCGGAGCAGACTTTTAAAAGTTCCGATTTTGTGCTCCCCGGCTCTATTACTTGCCAGAAGCGGCCGACGGAGGACCCTACCCCGCTGTCTATCCTCCCGAATATCGCCTCGGATTCCCTTCTCCGCACGTCCTACCTTCCAGAAAGTGGTCGCTTTTCTGATGAGAGAGTTGTTGCTATTCCTTTCTTCGATCTCCTGTTGAGTTTGTAGGTGTTCAGAATGGTTTGATCCCTATCCAGCTGAATTCCTGAGAGGAGACGAAATCCAGGTCTCCTACTCCTCCGCCATCTTGCTCCCGGAATTCTCCTTTCCTAATGGTTCACAGGCAGCCCTTGAGAAAGGCACAGTGTGTCTCCCACCTCAAACCATGTTGGTCAGCATCCTGGCCCTTCGGCATCTAAACCATCGGTGGGCCAGCTGGATGCTTATTCCTCCAAGGGATTTGTCCACATGGAAGCGCTGGGCAGAATTGTCCTTTCCTAATTGGGCCCAGGAATGCCTTGAGAGAGACACAAATTTTCTCACCCCTCAATCCCTGGTGTTTCAGCATCCTGGTTCAAAGGCATCGGAACCACTGATGGGCCAGGTGCACGCTTCTTCACGGAAGCGATTGATACGGAAGGAAGTGTCGGGCAGATTCCTGTTTTCCTACGTCGTCCCAGGAATGCCCTTCAGAAAGGCACAGCATGGAAGTGGTGGCGAGAATTCCACTTTCCTCATTTGTCAGACATGGCCCTTGGAAAGACACCAAGTGCCTCACACCGAAATCCCCGTTGTTTCAGCATCCTGGCTCTAAAGCAGTTAAGAAGGGCCGGTACGTGGGCCAGGCGGATGCTGACTCACACTCATCCAGACGTGTGAGAAGCAGGAGAGTGGAGGGGGAAAGAAGGAACAACGGTCCCCATTGCAGGATGGTGAGCAGAGAGGCAGCCCCCGTGGGGGCTCTTCCCAGCTCTCAATACCTTAATGCTCTCTGCAGTAGCCTCAGAAGGCCCTCGACATGAAAGAAAATAGACCTCTTTCCTTCACCGTACCTCCGTGATTTGGGAGGGAAATCTCATGTGACGCCAAGCCAAGCTTTTAGATCTCACCCATATCGAGCCAGTTCTCACGGAAATTTCACCAGATCCGTCCAAATCACGTGAGATCTCACCCACACGTCCGGAGACCTCTAGCCATACATCCCGATATCTCATCCTCAGCTCATGAGATTTCTCTCCAGACCCGGGAAGAACTCATCCACACCTCGGAGATAGCGAGCCCCGGCCCTCCGCGAGATCTCACCCAAATCTTCTGATATGGCAGGCTCAGCTCTTGTCTTCTGTGGCCAAAACTTGATGCATCTGTGACCAATCACCCAGGCTCTGAGGCGGTGGTGTGGGGAAATGGCCCTCCCCAGCCCAGACTGCTTTGAGCCACTTCGGTGCTTAGGGATGGCACATTCCAGAAGTGTGCACAACGTCCAGTAGCTCCAGTGGTCGAAATACTCCCAGGCACAACAGGAGGGAATCAACAATTTGTCTCCCACGTCAATCCCTGGAATCGCAACATCTTTGACGTGGGGGTAATAAGGGAGCCCTGAAAACAGAAGGAGCAGGCCCACTGAAGCGTTTTTCACACTCAACCCGAAGGACGGAGTGAGAAAGGCAGGAACAGGAGGGAAAAGCAATGCGCCACCCCAGGCACGAGAAGGTGGCACCCATTGATAACGTTCAGGATGACTCTCTTGAGCGCACAACCAGCCAGAAAAAGACAAAGAAGAGACACCTCTTCTTTAGCCAGAGATCACCTGATCTTGGGGAAAATCTTGGGACGTCTCATGGAAATCTGTGGAGATCACGGCGCATTTAGTGAGATCCAGGGCCAAAAACCGTTCGCCCGTGGGGCAAACTTGCTGGCCCCTGGGCGGATCTTGTAACCCGTACGTAGCAGGGATTGCTGTGCTCCCAGTGTCAGTAGGGAACCCACACGGAGGGGTTGGGCAGCAGTCAACTTTCCTCATTGGTCCCAGGCATGCCCTTCAAGAAGACACACAGGGTGTCTCCCTCAATCCCTGTTGTTTCAGCATCCTGGCTCTAAAGCAGGTAAGAAAGGAGCTTGGATGCGGGATGAATGGGCCAGGGCAAAGCTCCTTCACACTCACGGCGAGGTGACCGGCACAGGAGAGCAGGAGGGGAAACCAGAAGCCAAAGGGCCCACTGCAGGACGGTGAGAACGGAGGCAGGCCCGTGGGCGCTTTCCCTGGCTCTCCACACCTTAAAGCTCAGTGCACTAGCCACACAACACCGCGGAAATGTTGAAAGAATCTATACCTCTTGCCTTCCCCGGACCTCAGGTGATTTGGGGATCAATCTGCTGAGGTGACAGCCCGGCTCTTGCGAGATCTCAGGGAAATCTCGCCAGATCTTATGGAAATCTCACCAGACTCGGTCCAAATCAGGTGAGATCTCCCGCCCAACCCGTGAGATTTCCCGCCCAACCCGGTGAGGTTTCCCGCCAACCCTGGTGAGATTTCCAGGCAAACATGGCGAGATATCCCGCCAACCTGGTGAGATTTCGGGCCAAACCGGGGAAGGCCTCCCACCAACCCTGGCGAGACAGCCCCCAAACCTGGGGAGAGATCTCGCCAAACATCGTGAGGTATCCCGCTGGGCCTCGTCCGATACGCCAGGAAACCTGGGGTGCTATCCCTCCAAACCGCGGGAGATGTCCCTCCGAACCGCGGGACATGTCCCGAAAACCCTTGTGACGTTCCCCGACAACCCTCTTGAGAATTGCCGCCGACCCGCGTGAGTTTCCCGGCCAAAGCCCGTGAGTTTCCCGGCCAAACCTCGTGAGTTTCCCCGCCCAAGCGCATGAGTTTTCCCACCAAACCTCGTGAGTTTGCCTGCCATACGTCGCGCGTTTCCCGGCCACCCTCGTGAGCTTTCTAGCCCGACCTCCTGGGATTTCCAGCCGAACGTCGTGAGATTTCCAACCCCACCTCGTGAGATTTCCAGCCAGACCTCGTTTGCTTTGCCGCCAAACGTCCTGGGATTGCCAGCCAGACCTCGTGGGATCTGTGGCCCTGCCACTGATATCTAAGGCCAACCGCAGATGCGTCTGTCACCAATCCCCCAGTCACAAGATGGGGGAGGGTGGAGAACTAGAACTCGCCAGCAGAGCCGGCTTTGCACCCCTTAGGCAGTTAGGGAAGGCCTAGGCCAGATGTGGGCCGAACTGCTAATACCTGCGCTTTGAGAATTGCTCCCAGGCGCCACGTGAGGGAAGAAAGAAGCTGTCTCCCACCTAAATCCCTGGTATCGCAACGTCCTGCGGGAGGACTGGGGAATAAGGGAGGACTGCATTCGGAATGAACGGGCCTGGTGAATACCTCTGCACACGAAACTCGAGGGACGGAATGAGGAAAGCAGGAGGAGAAGGAGGAAGCCATTTGCCATCCTAAGCACCAAAAGTGAGCACGCACCCAAAACATGAAGGCTGATTCTGTTCAGGGCGAAACCACCCAGAAAAAGAAAAAGAAACGATACCTCTCCTTCAGCGAGACATCAGATGATCTTGGGGAAAATCTGGGGAGATCTCATACAAATCTCGTGAGATCTCGGCCCATTTCTGGAGACGTAGGCCCGAAAATCCTTCGCACCTGTGGCAAACTCCCTGGTCCTTGGCTGGATCGTTTAGGCCCTCTGGAGCAGGGATGGCTGGTGTTCCTAATGGAAACAGTGAATACACATGGAAGGGTTGGGCGGAATTCTCCTTTCCTTTTTTTTTTTTTTTTAAAAGAAAAAATTGCTAAATAGGACTTTATTAAAATGAAAATCATTTGTCTGTGAAAGACTGTTAAAAGGAAGAAAAGATAAACTACAAACTGGAAGAAAATATTTTCAAACCACAATTTGACTAAAGACTTAAATCTAGAATATACAGACAACTCTCAAAACTCAACAATAAGGAAAAAAAATCCAACTAGAAAATGAGTAAAAGAAATATTACACCAAAGATGATATACAGATGGCAAACAAGCACATGAAAAGATGTTCAACATCATTAGCCATCAGGGAAATGCAAACCAAAACCACAATGACATATCACTGCATACTTATCACAATGACTAAAATAAAACAAATAGTGACAACACAAATCCTGGCCAGGAGTCAGAGAAATTGGATCACTAACAGTGATGCTAGTCTGGAAAACAATTTGGCAGTTTATTATAAAGCTAAACATGAAACAACCATACACTCAGCAATTGCACTCTTGGGCATTTATCCCACAGAAATAAAGACTTACGTTTACACTAAAACCTGTACAGGAATGTTTATAGCAGTTTATTCATAATAGAAAAAAAAAAACTACAAAAAACCCAGATGTCTTTCAATAGGTAAATAGTTAAACTCTAGTACATCCATACCATGGAATATTACTTAGCAATAAAAAGGAATGAATTATCAATACACATAATAACTTGGATGAGCCTCTATAGAATTATGTTGAGTGAAAGAAAAGCCAATCCCAATAGGTTACATGCTGTATAATTCCATTTATAGTATCATTTTTTTTAAAGATTTTATTTATTTGACAGTGAGAGATACAGTAAGAGAGGGAACACAAGCAGGGGGAGTGGGAGAGGGAGAAGCAGGCTTCCCGCTGAGCAGGGAGCCCGATGCGGGGCTCGATCCCAGGACCCCGGGATCATGACCTGAGCCGAAGGCAGACGCCTAACGACTGAGCCATCCAGGCGCCCCAATATAATATCATTTTTGTTTTTTGTTTTGTTTTGTTTTTAAAGGTTTTATTTATTTATTTGACAGAGAGAGAGACAGCGAGAGAGGGAACACAAGCAGGGGGAGTGGGAGAGGGAGAAGCAGGCTTCCCGCCAAGCAGGGAGCCCGATGTGGGACTCGATCCCAGGACCCTGGGACCATGACCTGAGCCGAAGGCAGACGCTTAACGACTGAGCCACCTAGGCGCCCCTATAATATCTTTTTTTTTTTTTTAATTTTTTTTTATTCTTATGTTAATCCCCTTACATTACAACATTAGTTTTAGATGAAGTGTTCCATGATTCATTGTTTGTGCACAACACCCAGTGCTCCATGCAGAATATGCCCTCCTAAATACCCACCACCAGGCTAACCCATCCTCCCACCCCCCTCCCCTCTAGAACCCTGTTTGTTTTTCAGAGTCCATCATCTCTCATGGTTCGTCTACCCCTCCGATTTCCCCCACTTCATTCTTCCCCTCCCTCTACCTTCTTCTTCTTCTTCTTTTTTTTTTTTCTTAACATATATTGCATTATTTGTTTCAGAGGTACAGATCTGAGATTCAACAGTCTTGCACAATTCACAGCGCTTACCAGAGCACATACACTCCCCATTGTCTATCACCCAGTCCCCCCATCCCTCCCATCCCACCCCCCACTCCAACAACACTCAGTTTGTTTCCTGCGATTAAGAATTCCTCATATCAGTGAGATCATATGATACATGTCTTTCTCTGTTTGACTTATTTCACTCAACATAATACCCTCCAGTTCCATCCACGTCGTTGCAAATGGCAAGATCTCATTCCTTTTGATGGCTGCATAATATTCCATTGTATATATATACCACATCTTCTTTATCCATTCATCTGTCGATGGACATCTTGGCTCTTTCCACAGTTTGGCTATTGTGGACATTGCTGCTATAAACATCGGGGTGCACGTACCCCTTCGGATCCCTACTTTTGTATCTTTGGGGTAAATACCCAGTAGTGCAATTGCTGGATCATATGGTAGCTCTATTTTCAACTTTTTGAGGAACCTCCATACAGTTTTCCAGAGTGGCTGCACCAGTTTGCATTCCCACCAACAGTGTAGGAGGGTTCCCCTTTCTCCGCATCCCCGCCAACATCTGTCGTTTCCTGACTTTTTAATTTTAGCCATTCTGACTGGTGTGAGGTGATATCTCATTGAGGTTTCGATTTGGATTTCCCCGATGCCGAGCGATATTGAGCACTCTTTCATGTGTCCGTTGGCCACCTGGATGTCCTCCTTGGAAAAATGTCTGTTCATGTCTTCTGCCCATTTCTTAATTGGATTCCTTGTTCCTTGGGTGTTGAGTTTGATGAGTTCTTTATAGATTTTGGATACTAGCCCTTTATCTGATATGTCATTTGCAAATATCTTCTCCCATTCTGTCGGTTGTCTTTTGGTTTTGTTGACTGTTTCCTTTGCTTTGCAAAAGCTTTTTATCTTGATGAAGTCCCAATAGTTCATTTTTGCCCTTGCTTCCCTTGCCTTTGGCGATGTTTCTAGGAAGAAGTTGCTTCGGCTGAGGTCAAAGAGGTTGTTGCCTGTGTTCTCCTTTAGGATTTTGATGGACTCCTGTCTCACATTGAGGTCTTTCAACCATTTGGAGTCTATTTTTGTGTGTGGTGTAAGGAAGTGGTCCAGTTTCATTCTTCTGCATGTGTCTATCCAATTTTCCCAACACCATTTGTTGAAGAGACTGTCTTTGTTCCATTGGACATTCTTTCCTGCTTTATCAAAGATTAGTTGACCATAGAGTTGAGGGTCCATTTCTGGGCTCTCTATTCTGTTCCATTGATCTATGTGTCTGTTTTTGTGCCAGTACCATGCTGTCTTGATGATGACAGCTTTGTAATAGAGCTTGAAGTCCGGAATTGTGATGCCACCGGCTTTGCTTTTCTTTTTCAATATTCCTCTGGCTATGCGGGGTCTTTTCTGGTTCCATACAAATTTTAGGATTATTTGTTCCATTTCTTTGAAAAAAGTGGATGGTATTTTGATGGGGATTGCATTGAATGTGTAGATTGCTCTAGGTAGCATTGACATCTTCACAATATTTGTTCTTCCAATCCATGAGCATGGAACGTTTTTCCATTTCTTTGTGTCTTCCTCAATTTCTTTCATGAGTATTTTATAGTTTTCTGAGTACAGATCCTTTGTCTCTTTGGTTAGATTTATTCCTAGGTATCTTATGGTTTTGGGTGCAATTGTAAATGGGATCGACTCCTTAATTTCTCTTTCTTCTGTCTTGTTGTTGGTGTATAGGAATGCCACTGACTTCTGTGCATTGATTTTATATCCTGCCACTTTACTGAATTCCTGTATGAGTTCTAGCAGTTTTGGGGTGGAGTCTTTTGGGTTTTCCACATAAAGTATCATATCATCTGCAAAGAGTGAGAGTTTGACTTCTTCTTTGCCAATTTGGATGCCTTTGATTTCTTTTTGTTGTCTGATTGCTGTGGCTAGGACTTCCAATACTATGTTGAATAGCAGTGGTGAGAGTGGACATCCCTGCCGCGTTCCTGACCTTAGGGGGAAAGCTCTCAGTTTTTCCCCATTGAGAATAATATTTGCTGTAGGTTTTTCATAGATGGCTTTTATGATATTGAGGTATGTACCCTCTATCCCTATACTCTGAAGAGTTTTAATCAAGAAAGGATGCTGTACTTTGTCAAAAGCTTTTTCTGCATCTATTGAGAGGATCATATGATTCTTGTTCTTTCCTTTGTTAATGTACTGTATCACATTGATTGATTTGCGGATGTTGAACCAACCTTGCAGCCCAGGGATAAATCCCACTTGGTCATGGTGAATAATCCTTTTAATGTACTGTTGGATCCTATTGGCTAGTATTTTGGTGAGAATTTTTGCATCCATGTTCATCAGGGATATTGGTCTGTAATTCTCCTTTTTGATGGGGTCTTTGTCTGGTTTGGGGATCAAGGTAATGCTGGCCTCATAAAATGAGTTTGGAAGTTTTCCTTCCATTTCGATTTTTTGGAACAGTTTCAGAAGAATAGGTATTAATTCTTCTTGAAATGTTTGGTAGAATTCCCCTGGGAAGCCATCTGGCCCTGGGCTTTTGTTTTTTGGGAGATTTTTGATGACTGCTTCAATTTACTTAGTGGTTATAGGTCTGTTCAGGTTTTCTATTTCATCCTGGTTCAGGTTTGGTAGTTGATACATCTCTAGGAATGCATCCATCTCTTCCAGGTTATCTAATTTGCTGGCATAGAGTTGCTCATAATATGTTCTTATAATTGTTTGTATTTCTTTGGTGTTGGTTGTGATCTCTCCTCTTTCATTCATGATTTTGTTGATTTGGGTCATTTCTCTTCTCTTTTTGATAAGTCTGGCCAGGGGTTTATCAATCTTGTTAATTCTTTCAAAGAACCAGCTCCTAGTTTCGTTGATCTGTTCTACTGTTCTTTTAGTTTCTATTTCATTGATTTCTGCTCTGATCTTTATGATTTCTCTTCTCCTGCTGGGTTTAGGCTTTATTTGCTGTTCTTTCTCCAGCTCCTTTAGGTGTAGGGTTAGGTTGTGTACTTGAGACCTTTCTTGTTTCTTGAGAAAGGCTTGTATTGCTATATACTTTCCTCTTAGGACTGCCTTTGCTGCATCCCAAAGATTTTGAACAGTTGTGTTTTCATTTTCATTGGTTTCCATGTATTTTTTTAATTCTTCTTTAATTTCCTGGTTGACCCATTCATTCTTCAGTAGGATGTTCTTTAGCCTCCATGTATTTGAGTTCTTTCCGACTTTCCTCTTGGGATTGAGTTCTAGTTTCAAAGCATTGTGGTCTGAAAATAGGCAGGGAATGATCCCAATCTTTTGGTACCGGTTGAGACCTGATTTATGACCTAGGATGTGGTCGATTCTGGAGAATGTTCCATGGGCAGTAGAGAAGAATGTGTATTCCGTTGCTTTGGGGTGGAATGTTCTGAATATGTCTGTGAAGTCCATTTGGTCCAGTGTGTCATTTAAAGTCTTTATTTCCTTGTTGATCTTTTGCTTAGATGATCTGTCCATTTCAGTGAGGGGGATGTTAAAGTCCCCCACTATTATTGTATTGTTGTTGATGTGTTTCTTTGCTTTTGTTATTAATTGCCTTATATAATTGGCTGCTCCCATGTTAGGGGCATAGATATTTACAATTGTTAGATCTTCTTGTTGGATAGATCCTTTAAGTATGATATAGTGTCCTTCCTCATCTCTTATTACAGTCTTTGGTTTAAAATCTAATTTGTCTGATATAAGGATTGCCACCCCAGCTTTCTTTTGGTGTCCATTAGCATGGTAAATGGTTTTCCACCCCCTCACTTTCAATCTGGGGGTGTCTTTGGGTCTAAAATGAGTCTCTTGCAGACAGCATATCGATGGATCTTGTTTTTTAATCCAGTCTGTTAGCCTGTGTCTTTTGATTGGGGCATTTAGCCCATTTACATTCAAGGTAACTATTGAAAGATAGGAATTTAGTGCCATTGTATTGCCTGTAAGGTGACTGTTACCATATATTGTCTGTGTTCCTTTCTGGTCTATGTTGCTTTTAGGGTCTCTCTTTGCTTAGAGGACCCCTTTCAATATTTCTTGTAGGGCTGGTTTTGTGTTTGCAAATTCCTTTAGTTTTTGTTTGTCCTGGAAGCTTTTTATCTCTCCTTCAATTTTCAATGACAGCCTAGCTGGATAGAGTATTCTTGGCTGCATATTTTTCTCATTTAGTGCTCTGAATATATCCTGCCAGTCCTTTCTGGCCTGCCAGGTCTCTGTGGATAGGTCTGTTGCCAATCAAATGTTTCTACCATTGTAGGTTACATATCTCTTCTCCCGAGCTGCTTTCAGGATTTTCTCTTTGTCTATGAGACTCGTAAGTTTTACTATTAGATGTCGGGGTGTTGACCTATTTTTATTGATTTTGAGAGGGGTTCTCTGTGCTTCCTGGATTTTCATGCCTGTTTCTTTCCCCAAATTAGGGAAGTTCTCTGCTATAATTTGCTCCATTATACCTTCTGCCCCCCTCTCTCTTTCTTCTTCTTCTGGGATCCCAATTATTCTAATGTTGTTTCGTCTTATGGTATCACTTATCTCTCGAATTCTGCCCTCATGATCCAGTAGTTGTTTATCTCTCTTTTTCTCAGCTTCTTTATTTTCCAGCATTTCATCTTCTATATTACTGATTCTCTCTTCTGCCTCATTTATTCTAGCAGTTAGCGCCCCCATTTTTGATTGCACCTCATTAATAGCCTTTTTGATTTCTACTTGGTTGGATTTTAGCTCTTTTACTTCTCCAGAAAGCGTTTCTCTAATAACTTCCATATTTTTTTCAAGCCCAGCTAGTATCTTTAAAGTGATGATTCTGAACTCTAGATCTGACATCGTACTAATGTCCGTATTGAGTAGGTCCCTGGCAGTCGGTACTGCCTCTTGTTCTTTTTGTTGAGGTGATTTTTTTCGTCTCGTCATTTTGTGCAGAGGAGAATAGATTAATGAGAGAACAAAATGCTAGCAGAGTAACCACGTCCCCAGAAAATATACTCTAAACAAATCAGAAAAGACCTGAAGCAGTGGGATAAGAAGGGGAAAGAGAGAAAAAAGAAAAAGAAAAAAAAAGAAAAAATAAAGATAAAAACAACAACAAACAAAACAAAACAACAACAACAAAAGAAAAACCAGAATGTGATCAAATATGATCTATATGGTATATAGATCAGTGCCACACACTAGATTTGGGGTGTGTTTTGGTGTTTTAGAAGAAAGTGTCTCCCAAAATTTTAAAGAAAGAAAAACTTATATATGTACAAAAATAAGGGTTGATACGATGAAGGGATGGAAAATGACTGTAAAAATGGAAATTATAAAAAATTTTATAAAAGGAATTGATAAGAAGTTGTTTGAAAAAAGAAAGAGGATTTAAAAAAAGAAAAAAGAAAAAGAAAAAAAAAGGGAGAGGATGTGATCAGGCAGGGGAATAGAGAACACCATATACTAGAGATTTAGGGTATATTTTAATCTGTTAGAAGAAACTATCTCAAAATTTTAAAGAGAGAACAACTTATATATATAAGCCAAAAATATGGGTAACTAATATGAAGGGATAGAATATGACTCTAAAAATGAAAAATAAAAATGTTTTTTTTAAAAAAAGGGGATTGATAAGATGTTGTTTGAAAAAGGGAAAAAGAAAAATTCAAAAAGAAAAAGACAAAAAGTTAAAAAAAAAAATAACTTTAAAAGACTAAGGAATCATGGTAAAAAAGCCGTGAATTCTATGTGCAGTAGTCCCTTAGCGCTGGAGTTCTGCTGTTCTCATTGATCGGTAAACTTGGTCTTGGCTGGCTGTTCTCGCTGATCTTCTGGGGAGGGGCCTGTTGCCGTGGTTTCCAAATGTCTCTGCCGGAGGCGGAATAGCCCCGCCCTTGCCCCCTTCCAGCTAAGTAATCTGCTCGGGTTTGCTCTCCGGGGCTTTGTTCCCTGCGAGGTTTCCGTACAGCTTTGGAGGCGGAGAGTGAAAATGGCGGCCTCCCAATCTCCGCCCCGGAGGAGCCGAGAACTCGGGGCCCCGCTCCTCAGTGAGCCCCCAGAGAAAAGCCGTCAGTCACTCCCGTCTCCCCGGTCTGCAGCTGCACTCCGTGCTCAACCGGCCTGTGACCGCGCGTTTCTATCTCTGGCACTGGACCCGGTCTGGAGTCTCCAAACCCAGCAGATCCCTGCGGTGCACTCCCGTGCGGCTCCTCCCGGGGGAGGAAGGTGAGTCTCCCCGGATCTGCCGCTTGTTGGGTCCCTGCTGGAGGAGCAGTGGCCCGACTGTGCCGCGGATCACGGTTTAGGGCCACCCCGAGCTGAGAGCCCGCGCCTGGGCTCCGCCTCTGCAGCCGGCTTCCCCGCTCCGATACCTGGGAGCTCTGCCGCCCTCAGGCACCCCCGGTCTTTCTGTGACCCCGAGGGTCCTGAGACCACACTGTCCCGGAGGGTTCCACCCCCCGCTTAGCCACACGAGTGACGTCCCTCGGCGGAGCAGACTTTTAAAAGTTCCGATTTTGTGCTCCCCGGCTCTATTACTTGCCAGAAGCGGCCGACGGAGGACCCTACCCCGCTGTCTATCCTCCCGAATATCGCCTCGGATTCCCTTCTCCGCACGTCCTACCTTCCAGAAAGTGGTCGCTTTTCTGATGAGAGAGTTGTTGCTATTCCTTTCTTCGATCTCCTGTTGAGTTTGTAGGTGTTCAGAATGGTTTGATCCCTATCCAGCTGAATTCCTGAGAGGAGACGAAATCCAGGTCTCCTACTCCTCCGCCATCTTGCTCCCGGAATTCTCCTTTCCTAATGGTTCACAGGCAGCCCTTGAGAAAGGCACAGTGTGTCTCCCACCTCAAACCATGTTGGTCAGCATCCTGGCCCTTCGGCATCTAAACCATCGGTGGGCCAGCTGGATGCTTATTCCTCCAAGGGATTTGTCCACATGGAAGCGCTGGGCAGAATTGTCCTTTCCTAATTGGGCCCAGGAATGCCTTGAGAGAGACACAAATTTTCTCACCCCTCAATCCCTGGTGTTTCAGCATCCTGGTTCAAAGGCATCGGAACCACTGATGGGCCAGGTGCACGCTTCTTCACGGAAGCGATTGATACGGAAGGAAGTGTCGGGCAGATTCCTGTTTTCCTACGTCGTCCCAGGAATGCCCTTCAGAAAGGCACAGCATGGAAGTGGTGGCGAGAATTCCACTTTCCTCATTTGTCACAGACATGGCCCTTGGAAAGACACCAAGTGCCTCACACCGAAATCCCCGTTGTTTCAGCATCCTGGCTCTAAAGCAGTTAAGAAGGGCCGGTACGTGGGCCAGGCGGATGCTGACTCACACTCATCCAGACGTGTGAGAAGCAGGAGAGTGGAGGGGGAAAGAAGGAACAACGGTCCCCATTGCAGGATGGTGAGCAGAGAGGCAGCCCCCGTGGGGGCTCTTCCCAGCTCTCAATACCTTAATGCTCTCTGCAGTAGCCTCAGAAGGCCCTCGACATGAAAGAAAATAGACCTCTTTCCTTCACCGTACCTCCGTGATTTGGGAGGGAAATCTCATGTGACGCCAAGCCAAGCTTTTAGATCTCACCCATATCGAGCCAGTTCTCACGGAAATTTCACCAGATCCGTCCAAATCACGTGAGATCTCACCCACACGTCCGGAGACCTCTAGCCATACATCCCGATATCTCATCCTCAGCTCATGAGATTTCTCTCCAGACCCGGGAAGAACTCATCCACACCTCGGAGATAGCGAGCCCGGCCTCGCGAGATCTCACCCAAATCTTCTGATATGGCAGGCTCAGCTCTTGTCTTCTGTGGCCAAAACTTGATGCATCTGTGACCAATCACCCAGGCTCTGGAGGCGGTGGTGTGGGGAAATGGCCCTCCCCAGCCCAGACTGCTTTGAGCCACTTCGGTGCTTAGGGATGGCACATTCCAGAAGTGTGCACAACGTCCAGTAGCTCCAGTGGTCGAAATACTCCCAGGCACAACAGGAGGGAATCAACAATTTGTCTCCCACGTCAATCCCTGGAATTGCAACATCTTTGACGTGGGGGTAATAAGGGAGCCCTGAAAACAGAAGGAGCAGGCCCACTGAAGCGTTTTTCACACTCAACCCGAAGGACGGAGTGAGAAAGGCAGGAACAGGAGGGAAAAGCAATGCGCCACCCCAGGCACGAGAAGGTGGCACCCATTGATAACGTTCAGGATGACTCTCTTGAGCGCACAACCAGCCAGAAAAAGACAAAGAAGAGACACCTCTTCTTTAGCCAGAGATCACCTGATCTTGGGGAAAATCTTGGGACGTCTCATGGAAATCTGTGGAGATCACGGCGCATTTAGTGAGATCCAGGGCCAAAAACCGTTCGCCCGTGGGGCAAACTTGCTGGCCCCTGGGCGGATCTTGTAACCCGTACGTAGCAGGGATTGCTGTGCTCCCAGTGTCAGTAGGGAACCCACACGGAGGGGTTGGGCAGCAGTCAACTTTCCTCATTGGTCCCAGGCATGCCCTTCAAGAAGACACACAGGGTGTCTCCCTCAATCCCTGTTGTTTCAGCATCCTGGCTCTAAAGCAGGTAAGAAAGGAGCTTGGATGCGGGATGAATGGGCCAGGGCAAAGCTCCTTCACACTCACGGCGAGGTGACCGGCACAGGAGAGCAGGAGGGGAAACCAGAAGCCAAAGGGCCCACTGCAGGACGGTGAGAACGGAGGCAGGCCCGTGGGCGCTTTCCCTGGCTCTCCACACCTTAAAGCTCAGTGCACTAGCCACACAACACCGCGGAAATGTTGAAAGAATCTATACCTCTTGCCTTCCCCGGACCTCAGGTGATTTGGGGATCAATCTGCTGAGGTGACAGCCCGGCTCTTGCGAGATCTCAGGGAAATCTCGCCAGATCTTATGGAAATCTCACCAGACTCGGTCCAAATCAGGTGAGATCTCCCGCCCAACCCGTGAGATTTCCCGCCCAACCCGGTGAGGTTTCCCGCCAACCCTGGTGAGATTTCCAGGCAAACATGGCGAGATATCCCGCCAACCTGGTGAGATTTCGGGCCAAACCGGGGAAGGCCTCCCACCAACCCTGGCGAGTTAGCCCCCAAACCTGGGGAGAGATCTCGCCAAACATCGTGAGGTATCCCGCTGGGCCTCGTCCGATACGCCAGGAAACCTGGGGTGCTATCCCTCCAAACCGCGGGAGATGTCCCTCCAAACCGCGGGACATGTCCCGAAAACCCTTGTGACGTTCCCCGACAACCCTCTTGAGAATTGCCGCCGACCCGCGTGAGTTTCCCGGCCAAACCCCGTGAGTTTCCCGGCCAAACCTCGTGAGTTTCCCCGCCCAAGCGCATGAGTTTTCCCACCAAACCTCGTGAGTTTGCCTGCCATACGTCGCGCGTTTCCCGGCCACCCTCGTGAGCTTTCTAGCCCGACCTCCTGGGATTTCCAGCCGAACGTCGTGAGATTTCCAACCCCACCTCGTGAGATTTCCAGCCAGACCTCGTTTGCTTTGCCGCCAAACGTCCTGGGATTGCCAGCCAGACCTCGTGGGATCTGTGGCCCTGCCACTGATATCTAAGGCCAACCGCAGATGCGTCTGTCACCAATCCCCCAGTCACAAGATGGGGGAGGGTGGAGAACTAGAACTCGCCAGCAGAGCCGGCTTTGCACCCCTTAGGCAGTTAGGGAAGGCCTAGGCCAGATGTGGGCCGAACTGCTAATACCTGCGCTTTGAGAATTGCTCCCAGGCGCCACGTGAGGGAAGAAAGAAGCTGTCTCCCACCTAAATCCCTGGTATCGCAACGTCCTGCGGGAGGACTGGGGAATAAGGGAGGACTGCATTCGGAATGAACGGGCCTGGTGAATACCTCTGCACACGAAACTCGAGGGACGGAATGAGGAAAGCAGGAGGAGAAGGAGGAAGCCATTTGCCATCCTAAGCACCAAAAGTGAGCACGCACCCAAAACATGAAGGCTGATTCTGTTCAGGGCGAAACCACCCAGAAAAAGAAAAAGAAACGATACCTCTCCTTCAGCGAGACATCAGATGATCTTGGGGAAAATCTGGGGAGATCTCATACAAATCTCGTGAGATCTCGGCCCATTTCTGGAGACGTAGGCCCGAAAATCCTTCGCACCTGTGGCAAACTCCCTGGTCCTTGGCTGGATCGTTTAGGCCCTCTGGAGCAGGGATGGCTGGTGTTCCTAATGGAAACAGTGAATACACATGGAAGGGTTGGGCGGAATTCTCCTTTCCTTTTTTTTTTTTTTTTAAAAGAAAAAATTGCTAAATAGGACTTTATTAAAATGAAAATCATTTGTCTGTGAAAGACTGTTAAAAGGAAGAAAAGATAAACTACAAACTGGAAGAAAATATTTTCAAACCACAATTTGACTAAAGACTTAAATCTAGAATATACAGACAACTCTCAAAACTCAACAATAAGGAAAAAAAATCCAACTAGAAAATGAGTAAAAGAAATATTACACCAAAGATGATATACAGATGGCAAACAAGCACATGAAAAGATGTTCAACATCATTAGCCATCAGGGAAATGCAAACCAAAACCACAATGACATATCACTGCATACTTATCACAATGACTAAAATAAAACAAATAGTGACAACACAAATCCTGGCCAGGAGTCAGAGAAATTGGATCACTAACAGTGATGCTAGTCTGGAAAACAATTTGGCAGTTTATTATAAAGCTAAACATGAAACAACCATACACTCAGCAATTGCACTCTTGGGCATTTATCCCACAGAAATAAAGACTTACGTTTACACTAAAACCTGTACAGGAATGTTTATAGCAGTTTATTCATAATAGAAAAAAAAAACTACAAAAAACCCAGATGTCTTTCAATAGGTAAATAGTTAAACTCTAGTACATCCATACCATGGAATATTACTTAGCAATAAAAAGGAATGAATTATCAATACACATAATAACTTGGATGAGCCTCTATAGAATTATGTTGAGTGAAAGAAAAGCCAATCCCAATAGGTTACATGCTGTATAATTCCATTTATAGTATCATTTTTTTTAAAGATTTTATTTATTTGACAGTGAGAGATACAGTAAGAGAGGGAACACAAGCAGGGGGAGTGGGAGAGGGAGAAGCAGGCTTCCCGCTGAGCAGGGAGCCCGATGCGGGGCTCGATCCCAGGACCCCGGGATCATGACCTGAGCCGAAGGCAGACGCCTAACGACTGAGCCATCCAGGCGCCCCAATATAATATCATTTTTGGTTTTTGTTTTGTTTTGTTTTTAAAGGTTTTATTTATTTATTTGACAGAGAGAGAGACAGCGAGAGAGGGAACACAAGCAGGGGGAGTGGGAGAGGGAGAAGCAGGCTTCCCGCCAAGCAGGGAGCCCGATGTGGGACTCGATCCCAGGACCCTGGGACCATGACCTGAGCCGAAGGCAGACGCTTAACGACTGAGCCACCTAGGCGCCCCTATAATATCTTTTTTTTTTTTTTTAATTTTTTTTTATTCTTATGTTAATCCCCTTACATTACAACATTAGTTTTAGATGAAGTGTTCCATGATTCATTGTTTGTGCACAACACCCAGTGCTCCATGCAGAATATGCCCTCCTAAATACCCACCACCAGGCTAACCCATCCTCCCACCCCCCTCCCCTCTAGAACCCTGTTTGTTTTTCAGAGTCCATCATCTCTCATGGTTCGTCTACCCCTCCGATTTCCCCCACTTCATTCTTCCCCTCCCTCTACCTTCTTCTTCTTCTTCTTTTTTTTTTTTCTTAACATATATTGCATTATTTGTTTCAGAGGTACAGATCTGAGATTCAACAGTCTTGCACAATTCACAGCGCTTACCAGAGCACATACACTCCCCATTGTCTATCACCCAGTCCCCCCATCCCTCCCATCCCACCCCCCACTCCAACAACACTCAGTTTGTTTCCTGCGATTAAGAATTCCTCATATCAGTGAGATCATATGATACATGTCTTTCTCTGTTTGACTTATTTCACTCAACATAATACCCTCCAGTTCCATCCACGTCGTTGCAAATGGCAAGATCTCATTCCTTTTGATGGCTGCATAATATTCCATTGTATATATATACCACATCTTCTTTATCCATTCATCTGTCGATGGACATCTTGGCTCTTTCCACAGTTTGGCTATTGTGGACATTGCTGCTATAAACATCGGGGTGCACGTACCCCTTCGGATCCCTACTTTTGTATCTTTGGGGTAAATACCCAGTAGTGCAATTGCTGGATCATATGGTAGCTCTATTTTCAACTTTTTGAGGAACCTCCATACAGTTTTCCAGAGTGGCTGCACCAGTTTGCATTCCCACCAACAGTGTAGGAGGGTTCCCCTTTCTCCGCATCCCCGCCAACATCTGTCGTTTCCTGACTTTTTAATTTTAGCCATTCTGACTGGTGTGAGGTGATATCTCATTGAGGTTTCGATTTGGATTTCCCCGATGCCGAGCGATATTGAGCACTCTTTCATGTGTCCGTTGGCCACCTGGATGTCCTCCTTGGAAAAATGTCTGTTCATGTCTTCTGCCCATTTCTTAATTGGATTCCTTGTTCCTTGGGTGTTGAGTTTGATGAGTTCTTTATAGATTTTGGATACTAGCCCTTTATCTGATATGTCATTTGCAAATATCTTCTCCCATTCTGTCGGTTGTCTTTTGGTTTTGTTGACTGTTTCCTTTGCTTTGCAAAAGCTTTTTATCTTGATGAAGTCCCAATAGTTCATTTTTGCCCTTGCTTCCCTTGCCTTTGGCGATGTTTCTAGGAAGAAGTTGCTTCGGCTGAGGTCAAAGAGGTTGTTGCCTGTGTTCTCCTTTAGGATTTTGATGGACTCCTGTCTCACATTGAGGTCTTTCAACCATTTGGAGTCTATTTTTGTGTGTGGTGTAAGGAAGTGGTCCAGTTTCATTCTTCTGCATGTGTCTATCCAATTTTCCCAACACCATTTGTTGAAGAGACTGTCTTTGTTCCATTGGACATTCTTTCCTGCTTTATCAAAGATTAGTTGACCATAGAGTTGAGGGTCCATTTCTGGGCTCTCTATTCTGTTCCATTGATCTATGTGTCTGTTTTTGTGCCAGTACCATGCTGTCTTGATGATGACAGCTTTGTAATAGAGCTTGAAGTCCGGAATTGTGATGCCACCGGCTTTGCTTTTCTTTTTCAATATTCCTCTGGCTATGCGGGGTCTTTTCTGGTTCCATACAAATTTTAGGATTATTTGTTCCATTTCTTTGAAAAAAGTGGATGGTATTTTGATGGGGATTGCATTGAATGTGTAGATTGCTCTAGGTAGCATTGACATCTTCACAATATTTGTTCTTCCAATCCATGAGCATGGAACGTTTTTCCATTTCTTTGTGTCTTCCTCAATTTCTTTCATGAGTATTTTATAGTTTTCTGAGTACAGATCCTTTGTCTCTTTGGTTAGATTTATTCCTAGGTATCTTATGGTTTTGGGTGCAATTGTAAATGGGATCGACTCCTTAATTTCTCTTTCTTCTGTCTTGTTGTTGGTGTATAGGAATGCCACTGACTTCTGTGCATTGATTTTATATCCTGCCACTTTACTGAATTCCTGTATGAGTTCTAGCAGTTTTGGGGTGGAGTCTTTTGGGTTTTCCACATAAAGTATCATATCATCTGCAAAGAGTGAGAGTTTGACTTCTTCTTTGCCAATTTGGATGCCTTTGATTTCTTTTTGTTGTCTGATTGCTGTGGCTAGGACTTCCAATACTATGTTGAATAGCAGTGGTGAGAGTGGACATCCCTGCCGCGTTCCTGACCTTAGGGGGAAAGCTCTCAGTTTTTCCCCATTGAGAATAATATTTGCTGTAGGTTTTTCATAGATGGCTTTTATGATATTGAGGTATGTACCCTCTATCCCTATACTCTGAAGAGTTTTAATCAAGAAAGGATGCTGTACTTTGTCAAAAGCTTTTTCTGCATCTATTGAGAGGATCATATGATTCTTGTTCTTTCCTTTGTTAATGTACTGTATCACATTGATTGATTTGCGGATGTTGAACCAACCTTGCAGCCCAGGGATAAATCCCACTTGGTCATGGTGAATAATCCTTTTAATGTACTGTTGGATCCTATTGGCTAGTATTTTGGTGAGAATTTTTGCATCCATGTTCATCAGGGATATTGGTCTGTAATTCTCCTTTTTGATGGGGTCTTTGTCTGGTTTGGGGATCAAGGTAATGCTGGCCTCATAAAATGAGTTTGGAAGTTTTCCTTCCATTTCGATTTTTTGGAACAGTTTCAGAAGAATAGGTATTAATTCTTCTTGAAATGTTTGGTAGAATTCCCCTGGGAAGCCATCTGGCCCTGGGCTTTTGTTTTTTGGGAGATTTTTGATGACTGCTTCAATTTACTTAGTGGTTATAGGTCTGTTCAGGTTTTCTATTTCATCCTGGTTCAGGTTTGGTAGTTGATACATCTCTAGGAATGCATCCATCTCTTCCAGGTTATCTAATTTGCTGGCATAGAGTTGCTCATAATATGTTCTTATAATTGTTTGTATTTCTTTGGTGTTGGTTGTGATCTCTCCTCTTTCATTCATGATTTTGTTGATTTGGGTCATTTCTCTTCTCTTTTTGATAAGTCTGGCCAGGGGTTTATCAATCTTGTTAATTCTTTCAAAGAACCAGCTCCTAGTTTCGTTGATCTGTTCTACTGTTCTTTTAGTTTCTATTTCATTGATTTCTGCTCTGATCTTTATGATTTCTCTTCTCCTGCTGGGTTTAGGCTTTATTTGCTGTTCTTTCTCCAGCTCCTTTAGGTGTAGGGTTAGGTTGTGTACTTGAGACCTTTCTTGTTTCTTGAGAAAGGCTTGTATTGCTATATACTTTCCTCTTAGGACTGCCTTTGCTGCATCCCAAAGATTTTGAACAGTTGTGTTTTCATTTTCATTGGTTTCCATGTATTTTTTTAATTCTTCTTTAATTTCCTGGTTGACCCATTCATTCTTCAGTAGGATGTTCTTTAGCCTCCATGTATTTGAGTTCTTTCCGACTTTCCTCTTGGGATTGAGTTCTAGTTTCAAAGCATTGTGGTCTGAAAATAGGCAGGGAATGATCCCAATCTTTTGGTACCGGTTGAGACCTGATTTATGACCTAGGATGTGGTCGATTCTGGAGAATGTTCCATGGGCAGTAGAGAAGAATGTGTATTCCGTTGCTTTGGGGTGGAATGTTCTGAATATGTCTGTGAAGTCCATTTGGTCCAGTGTGTCATTTAAAGTCTTTATTTCCTTGTTGATCTTTTGCTTAGATGATCTGTCCATTTCAGTGAGGGGGATGTTAAAGTCCCCCACTATTATTGTATTGTTGTTGATGTGTTTCTTTGCTTTTGTTATTAATTGCCTTATATAATTGGCTGCTCCCATGTTAGGGGCATAGATATTTACAATTGTTAGATCTTCTTGTTGGATAGATCCTTTAAGTATGATATAGTGTCCTTCCTCATCTCTTATTACAGTCTTTGGTTTAAAATCTAATTTGTCTGATATAAGGATTGCCACCCCAGCTTTCTTTTGGTGTCCATTAGCATGGTAAATGGTTTTCCACCCCCTCACTTTCAATCTGGGGGTGTCTTTGGGTCTAAAATGAGTCTCTTGCAGACAGCATATCGATGGATCTTGTTTTTTAATCCAGTCTGTTAGCCTGTGTCTTTTGATTGGGGCATTTAGCCCATTTACATTCAAGGTAACTATTGAAAGATAGGAATTTAGTGCCATTGTATTGCCTGTAAGGTGACTGTTACCATATATTGTCTGTGTTCCTTTCTGGTCTATGTTGCTTTTAGGGTCTCTCTTTGCTTAGAGGACCCCTTTCAATATTTCTTGTAGGGCTGGTTTTGTGTTTGCAAATTCCTTTAGTTTTTGTTTGTCCTGGAAGCTTTTTATCTCTCCTTCAATTTTCAATGACAGCCTAGCTGGATAGAGTATTCTTGGCTGCATATTTTTCTCATTTAGTGCTCTGAATATATCCTGCCAGTCCTTTCTGGCCTGCCAGGTCTCTGTGGATAGGTCTGTTGCCAATCAAATGTTTCTACCATTGTAGGTTACATATCTCTTCTCCCGAGCTGCTTTCAGGATTTTCTCTTTGTCTATGAGACTCGTAAGTTTTACTATTAGATGTCGGGGTGTTGACCTATTTTTATTGATTTTGAGAGGGGTTCTCTGTGCTTCCTGGATTTTCATGCCTGTTTCTTTCCCCAAATTAGGGAAGTTCTCTGCTATAATTTGCTCCATTATACCTTCTGCCCCCCTCTCTCTTTCTTCTTCTTCTGGGATCCCAATTATTCTAATGTTGTTTCGTCTTATGGTATCACTTATCTCTCGAATTCTGCCCTCATGATCCAGTAGTTGTTTATCTCTCTTTTTCTCAGCTTCTTTATTTTCCAGCATTTCATCTTCTATATTACTGATTCTCTCTTCTGCCTCATTTATTCTAGCAGTTAGCGCCCCCATTTTTGATTGCACCTCATTAATAGCCTTTTTGATTTCTACTTGGTTGGATTTTAGCTCTTTTACTTCTCCAGAAAGCGTTTCTCTAATAACTTCCATATTTTTTTCAAGCCCAGCTAGTATCTTTAAAGTGATGATTCTGAACTCTAGATCTGACATCGTACTAATGTCCGTATTGAGTAGGTCCCTGGCAGTCGGTACTGCCTCTTGTTCTTTTTGTTGAGGTGATTTTTTTCGTCTCGTCATTTTGTGCAGAGGAGAATAGATTAATGAGAGAACAAAATGCTAGCAGAGTAACCACGTCCCCAGAAAATATACTCTAAACAAATCAGAAAAGACCTGAAGCAGTGGGATAAGAAGGGGAAAGAGAGAAAAAAGAAAAAGAAAAAAAAAGAAAAAATAAAGATAAAAACAACAACAAACAAAACAAAACAACAACAACAAAAGAAAAACCAGAATGTGATCAAATATGATCTATATGGTATATAGATCAGTGCCACACACTAGATTTGGGGTGTGTTTTGGTGTTTTAGAAGAAAGTGTCTCCCAAAATTTTAAAGAAAGAAAAACTTATATATGTACAAAAATAAGGGTTGATACGATGAAGGGATGGAAAATGACTGTAAAAATGGAAATTATAAAAAATTTTATAAAAGGAATTGATAAGAAGTTGTTTGAAAAAAGAAAGAGGATTTAAAAAAAGAAAAAAGAAAAAGAAAAAAAAAGGGAGAGGATGTGATCAGGCAGGGGAATAGAGAACACCATATACTAGAGATTTAGGGTATATTTTAATCTGTTAGAAGAAACTATCTCAAAATTTTAAAGAGAGAACAACTTATATATATAAGCCAAAAATATGGGTAACTAATATGAAGGGATAGAATATGACTCTAAAAATGAAAAATAAAAATGTTTTTTTTAAAAAAAGGGGATTGATAAGATGTTGTTTGAAAAAGGGAAAAAGAAAAATTCAAAAAGAAAAAGACAAAAAGTTAAAAAAAAAATAACTTTAAAAGACTAAGGAATCATGGTAAAAAAGCCGTGAATTCTATGTGCAGTAGTCCCTTAGCGCTGGAGTTCTGCTGTTCTCATTGATCGGTAAACTTGGTCTTGGCTGGCTGTTCTCGCTGATCTTCTGGGGAGGGGCCTGTTGCCGTGGTTTCCAAATGTCTCTGCCGGAGGCGGAATAGCCCCGCCCTTGCCCCCTTCCAGCTAAGTAATCTGCTCGGGTTTGCTCTCCGGGGCTTTGTTCCCTGCGAGGTTTCCGTACAGCTTTGGAGGCGGAGAGTGAAAATGGCGGCCTCCCAATCTCCGCCCCGGAGGAGCCGAGAACTCGGGGCCCCGCTCCTCAGTGAGCCCCCAGAGAAAAGCCGTCAGTCACTCCCGTCTCCCCGGTCTGCAGCTGCACTCCGTGCTCAACCGGCCTGTGACCGCGCGTTTCTATCTCTGGCACTGGACCCGGTCTGGAGTCTCCAAACCCAGCAGATCCCTGCGGTGCACTCCCGTGCGGCTCCTCCCGGGGGAGGAAGGTGAGTCTCCCCGGATCTGCCGCTTGTTGGGTCCCTGCTGGAGGAGCAGTGGCCCGACTGTGCCGCGGATCACGGTTTAGGGCCACCCCGAGCTGAGAGCCCGCGCCTGGGCTCCGCCTCTGCAGCCGGCTTCCCCGCTCCGATACCTGGGAGCTCTGCCGCCCTCAGGCACCCCCGGTCTTTCTGTGACCCCGAGGGTCCTGAGACCACACTGTCCCGGAGGGTTCCACCCCCCGCTTAGCCACACGAGTGACGTCCCTCGGCGGAGCAGACTTTTAAAAGTTCCGATTTTGTGCTCCCCGGCTCTATTACTTGCCAGAAGCGGCCGACGGAGGACCCTACCCCGCTGTCTATCCTCCCGAATATCGCCTCGGATTCCCTTCTCCGCACGTCCTACCTTCCAGAAAGTGGTCGCTTTTCTGATGAGAGAGTTGTTGCTATTCCTTTCTTCGATCTCCTGTTGAGTTTGTAGGTGTTCAGAATGGTTTGATCCCTATCCAGCTGAATTCCTGAGAGGAGACGAAATCCAGGTCTCCTACTCCTCCGCCATCTTGCTCCCGGAATTCTCCTTTCCTAATGGTTCACAGGCAGCCCTTGAGAAAGGCACAGTGTGTCTCCCACCTCAAACCATGTTGGTCAGCATCCTGGCCCTTCGGCATCTAAACCATCGGTGGGCCAGCTGGATGCTTATTCCTCCAAGGGATTTGTCCACATGGAAGCGCTGGGCAGAATTGTCCTTTCCTAATTGGGCCCAGGAATGCCTTGAGAGAGACACAAATTTTCTCACCCCTCAATCCCTGGTGTTTCAGCATCCTGGTTCAAAGGCATCGGAACCACTGATGGGCCAGGTGCACGCTTCTTCACGGAAGCGATTGATACGGAAGGAAGTGTCGGGCAGATTCCTGTTTTCCTACGTCGTCCCAGGAATGCCCTTCAGAAAGGCACAGCATGGAAGTGGTGGCGAGAATTCCACTTTCCTCATTTGTCACAGACATGGCCCTTGGAAAGACACCAAGTGCCTCACACCGAAATCCCCGTTGTTTCAGCATCCTGGCTCTAAAGCAGTTAAGAAGGGCCGGTACGTGGGCCAGGCGGATGCTGACTCACACTCATCCAGACGTGTGAGAAGCAGGAGAGTGGAGGGGGAAAGAAGGAACAACGGTCCCCATTGCAGGATGGTGAGCAGAGAGGCAGCCCCCGTGGGGGCTCTTCCCAGCTCTCAATACCTTAATGCTCTCTGCAGTAGCCTCAGAAGGCCCTCGACATGAAAGAAAATAGACCTCTTTCCTTCACCGTACCTCCGTGATTTGGGAGGGAAATCTCATGTGACGCCAAGCCAAGCTTTTAGATCTCACCCATATCGAGCCAGTTCTCACGGAAATTTCACCAGATCCGTCCAAATCACGTGAGATCTCACCCACACGTCCGGAGACCTCTAGCCATACATCCCGATATCTCATCCTCAGCTCATGAGATTTCTCTCCAGACCCGGGAAGAACTCATCCACACCTCGGAGATAGCGAGCCCGGCCTCGCGAGATCTCACCCAAATCTTCTGATATGGCAGGCTCAGCTCTTGTCTTCTGTGGCCAAAACTTGATGCATCTGTGACCAATCACCCAGGCTCTGGAGGCGGTGGTGTGGGGAAATGGCCCTCCCCAGCCCAGACTGCTTTGAGCCACTTCGGTGCTTAGGGATGGCACATTCCAGAAGTGTGCACAACGTCCAGTAGCTCCAGTGGTCGAAATACTCCCAGGCACAACAGGAGGGAATCAACAATTTGTCTCCCACGTCAATCCCTGGAATCGCAACATCTTTGACGTGGGGGTAATAAGGGAGCCCTGAAAACAGAAGGAGCAGGCCCACTGAAGCGTTTTTCACACTCAACCCGAAGGACGGAGTGAGAAAGGCAGGAACAGGAGGGAAAAGCAATGCGCCACCCCAGGCACGAGAAGGTGGCACCCATTGATAACGTTCAGGATGACTCTCTTGAGCGCACAACCAGCCAGAAAAAGACAAAGAAGAGACACCTCTTCTTTAGCCAGAGATCACCTGATCTTGGGGAAAATCTTGGGACGTCTCATGGAAATCTGTGGAGATCACGGCGCATTTAGTGAGATCCAGGGCCAAAAACCGTTCGCCCGTGGGGCAAACTTGCTGGCCCCTGGGCGGATCTTGTAACCCGTACGTAGCAGGGATTGCTGTGCTCCCAGTGTCAGTAGGGAACCCACACGGAGGGGTTGGGCAGCAGTCAACTTTCCTCATTGGTCCCAGGCATGCCCTTCAAGAAGACACACAGGGTGTCTCCCTCAATCCCTGTTGTTTCAGCATCCTGGCTCTAAAGCAGGTAAGAAAGGAGCTTGGATGCGGGATGAATGGGCCAGGGCAAAGCTCCTTCACACTCACGGCGAGGTGACCGGCACAGGAGAGCAGGAGGGGAAACCAGAAGCCAAAGGGCCCACTGCAGGACGGTGAGAACGGAGGCAGGCCCGTGGGCGCTTTCCCTGGCTCTCCACACCTTAAAGCTCAGTGCACTAGCCACACAACACCGCGGAAATGTTGAAAGAATCTATACCTCTTGCCTTCCCCGGACCTCAGGTGATTTGGGGATCAATCTGCTGAGGTGACAGCCCGGCTCTTGCGAGATCTCAGGGAAATCTCGCCAGATCTTATGGAAATCTCACCAGACTCGGTCCAAATCAGGTGAGATCTCCCGCCCAACCCGTGAGATTTCCCGCCCAACCCGGTGAGGTTTCCCGCCAACCCTGGTGAGATTTCCAGGCAAACATGGCGAGATATCCCGCCAACCTGGTGAGATTTCGGGCCAAACCGGGGAAGGCCTCCCACCAACCCTGGCGAGATAGCCCCCAAACCTGGGGAGAGATCTCGCCAAACATCGTGAGGTATCCCGCTGGGCCTCGTCCGATACGCCAGGAAACCTGGGGTGCTATCCCTCCAAACCGCGGGAGATGTCCCTCCAAACCGCGGGACATGTCCCGAAAACCCTTGTGACGTTCCCCGACAACCCTCTTGAGAATTGCCGCCGACCCGCGTGAGTTTCCCGGCCAAACCCCGTGAGTTTCCCGGCCAAACCTCGTGAGTTTCCCCGCCCAAGCGCATGAGTTTTCCCACCAAACCTCGTGAGTTTGCCTGCCATACGTCGCGCGTTTCCCGGCCACCCTCGTGAGCTTTCTAGCCCGACCTCCTGGGATTTCCAGCCGAACGTCGTGAGATTTCCAACCCCACCTCGTGAGATTTCCAGCCAGACCTCGTTTGCTTTGCCGCCAAACGTCCTGGGATTGCCAGCCAGACCTCGTGGGATCTGTGGCCCTGCCACTGATATCTAAGGCCAACCGCAGATGCGTCTGTCACCAATCCCCCAGTCACAAGATGGGGGAGGGTGGAGAACTAGAACTCGCCAGCAGAGCCGGCTTTGCACCCCTTAGGCAGTTAGGGAAGGCCTAGGCCAGATGTGGGCCGAACTGCTAATACCTGCGCTTTGAGAATTGCTCCCAGGCGCCACGTGAGGGAAGAAAGAAGCTGTCTCCCACCTAAATCCCTGGTATCGCAACGTCCTGCGGGAGGACTGGGGAATAAGGGAGGACTGCATTCGGAATGAACGGGCCTGGTGAATACCTCTGCACACGAAACTCGAGGGACGGAATGAGGAAAGCAGGAGGAGAAGGAGGAAGCCATTTGCCATCCTAAGCACCAAAAGTGAGCACGCACCCAAAACATGAAGGCTGATTCTGTTCAGGGCGAAACCACCCAGAAAAAGAAAAAGAAACGATACCTCTCCTTCAGCGAGACATCAGATGATCTTGGGGAAAATCTGGGGAGATCTCATACAAATCTCGTGAGATCTCGGCCCATTTCTGGAGACGTAGGCCCGAAAATCCTTCGCACCTGTGGCAAACTCCCTGGTCCTTGGCTGGATCGTTTAGGCCCTCTGGAGCAGGGATGGCTGGTGTTCCTAATGGAAACAGTGAATACACATGGAAGGGTTGGGCGGAATTCTCCTTTCCTTTTTTTTTTTTTTTTAAAAGAAAAAATTGCTAAATAGGACTTTATTAAAATGAAAATCATTTGTCTGTGAAAGACTGTTAAAAGGAAGAAAAGATAAACTACAAACTGGAAGAAAATATTTTCAAACCACAATTTGACTAAAGACTTAAATCTAGAATATACAGACAACTCTCAAAACTCAACAATAAGGAAAAAAAATCCAACTAGAAAATGAGTAAAAGAAATATTACACCAAAGATGATATACAGATGGCAAACAAGCACATGAAAAGATGTTCAACATCATTAGCCATCAGGGAAATGCAAACCAAAACCACAATGACATATCACTGCATACTTATCACAATGACTAAAATAAAACAAATAGTGACAACACAAATCCTGGCCAGGAGTCAGAGAAATTGGATCACTAACAGTGATGCTAGTCTGGAAAACAATTTGGCAGTTTATTATAAAGCTAAACATGAAACAACCATACACTCAGCAATTGCACTCTTGGGCATTTATCCCACAGAAATAAAGACTTACGTTTACACTAAAACCTGTACAGGAATGTTTATAGCAGTTTATTCATAATAGAAAAAAAAAACTACAAAAAACCCAGATGTCTTTCAATAGGTAAATAGTTAAACTCTAGTACATCCATACCATGGAATATTACTTAGCAATAAAAAGGAATGAATTATCAATACACATAATAACTTGGATGAGCCTCTATAGAATTATGTTGAGTGAAAGAAAAGCCAATCCCAATAGGTTACATGCTGTATAATTCCATTTATAGTATCATTTTTTTTAAAGATTTTATTTATTTGACAGTGAGAGATACAGTAAGAGAGGGAACACAAGCAGGGGGAGTGGGAGAGGGAGAAGCAGGCTTCCCGCTGAGCAGGGAGCCCGATGCGGGGCTCGATCCCAGGACCCCGGGATCATGACCTGAGCCGAAGGCAGACGCCTAACGACTGAGCCATCCAGGCGCCCCAATATAATATCATTTTTGGTTTTTGTTTTGTTTTGTTTTTAAAGGTTTTATTTATTTATTTGACAGAGAGAGAGACAGCGAGAGAGGGAACACAAGCAGGGGGAGTGGGAGAGGGAGAAGCAGGCTTCCCGCCAAGCAGGGAGCCCGATGTGGGACTCGATCCCAGGACCCTGGGACCATGACCTGAGCCGAAGGCAGACGCTTAACGACTGAGCCACCTAGGCGCCCCTATAATATCTTTTTTTTTTTTTTTAATTTTTTTTTATTCTTATGTTAATCCCCTTACATTACAACATTAGTTTTAGATGAAGTGTTCCATGATTCATTGTTTGTGCACAACACCCAGTGCTCCATGCAGAATATGCCCTCCTAAATACCCACCACCAGGCTAACCCATCCTCCCACCCCCCTCCCCTCTAGAACCCTGTTTGTTTTTCAGAGTCCATCATCTCTCATGGTTCGTCTACCCCTCCGATTTCCCCCACTTCATTCTTCCCCTCCCTCTACCTTCTTCTTCTTCTTCTTTTTTTTTTTTCTTAACATATATTGCATTATTTGTTTCAGAGGTACAGATCTGAGATTCAACAGTCTTGCACAATTCACAGCGCTTACCAGAGCACATACACTCCCCATTGTCTATCACCCAGTCCCCCCATCCCTCCCATCCCACCCCCCACTCCAACAACACTCAGTTTGTTTCCTGCGATTAAGAATTCCTCATATCAGTGAGATCATATGATACATGTCTTTCTCTGTTTGACTTATTTCACTCAACATAATACCCTCCAGTTCCATCCACGTCGTTGCAAATGGCAAGATCTCATTCCTTTTGATGGCTGCATAATATTCCATTGTATATATATACCACATCTTCTTTATCCATTCATCTGTCGATGGACATCTTGGCTCTTTCCACAGTTTGGCTATTGTGGACATTGCTGCTATAAACATCGGGGTGCACGTACCCCTTCGGATCCCTACTTTTGTATCTTTGGGGTAAATACCCAGTAGTGCAATTGCTGGATCATATGGTAGCTCTATTTTCAACTTTTTGAGGAACCTCCATACAGTTTTCCAGAGTGGCTGCACCAGTTTGCATTCCCACCAACAGTGTAGGAGGGTTCCCCTTTCTCCGCATCCCCGCCAACATCTGTCGTTTCCTGACTTTTTAATTTTAGCCATTCTGACTGGTGTGAGGTGATATCTCATTGAGGTTTCGATTTGGATTTCCCCGATGCCGAGCGATATTGAGCACTCTTTCATGTGTCCGTTGGCCACCTGGATGTCCTCCTTGGAAAAATGTCTGTTCATGTCTTCTGCCCATTTCTTAATTGGATTCCTTGTTCCTTGGGTGTTGAGTTTGATGAGTTCTTTATAGATTTTGGATACTAGCCCTTTATCTGATATGTCATTTGCAAATATCTTCTCCCATTCTGTCGGTTGTCTTTTGGTTTTGTTGACTGTTTCCTTTGCTTTGCAAAAGCTTTTTATCTTGATGAAGTCCCAATAGTTCATTTTTGCCCTTGCTTCCCTTGCCTTTGGCGATGTTTCTAGGAAGAAGTTGCTTCGGCTGAGGTCAAAGAGGTTGTTGCCTGTGTTCTCCTTTAGGATTTTGATGGACTCCTGTCTCACATTGAGGTCTTTCAACCATTTGGAGTCTATTTTTGTGTGTGGTGTAAGGAAGTGGTCCAGTTTCATTCTTCTGCATGTGTCTATCCAATTTTCCCAACACCATTTGTTGAAGAGACTGTCTTTGTTCCATTGGACATTCTTTCCTGCTTTATCAAAGATTAGTTGACCATAGAGTTGAGGGTCCATTTCTGGGCTCTCTATTCTGTTCCATTGATCTATGTGTCTGTTTTTGTGCCAGTACCATGCTGTCTTGATGATGACAGCTTTGTAATAGAGCTTGAAGTCCGGAATTGTGATGCCACCGGCTTTGCTTTTCTTTTTCAATATTCCTCTGGCTATGCGGGGTCTTTTCTGGTTCCATACAAATTTTAGGATTATTTGTTCCATTTCTTTGAAAAAAGTGGATGGTATTTTGATGGGGATTGCATTGAATGTGTAGATTGCTCTAGGTAGCATTGACATCTTCACAATATTTGTTCTTCCAATCCATGAGCATGGAACGTTTTTCCATTTCTTTGTGTCTTCCTCAATTTCTTTCATGAGTATTTTATAGTTTTCTGAGTACAGATCCTTTGTCTCTTTGGTTAGATTTATTCCTAGGTATCTTATGGTTTTGGGTGCAATTGTAAATGGGATCGACTCCTTAATTTCTCTTTCTTCTGTCTTGTTGTTGGTGTATAGGAATGCCACTGACTTCTGTGCATTGATTTTATATCCTGCCACTTTACTGAATTCCTGTATGAGTTCTAGCAGTTTTGGGGTGGAGTCTTTTGGGTTTTCCACATAAAGTATCATATCATCTGCAAAGAGTGAGAGTTTGACTTCTTCTTTGCCAATTTGGATGCCTTTGATTTCTTTTTGTTGTCTGATTGCTGTGGCTAGGACTTCCAATACTATGTTGAATAGCAGTGGTGAGAGTGGACATCCCTGCCGCGTTCCTGACCTTAGGGGGAAAGCTCTCAGTTTTTCCCCATTGAGAATAATATTTGCTGTAGGTTTTTCATAGATGGCTTTTATGATATTGAGGTATGTACCCTCTATCCCTATACTCTGAAGAGTTTTAATCAAGAAAGGATGCTGTACTTTGTCAAAAGCTTTTTCTGCATCTATTGAGAGGATCATATGATTCTTGTTCTTTCCTTTGTTAATGTACTGTATCACATTGATTGATTTGCGGATGTTGAACCAACCTTGCAGCCCAGGGATAAATCCCACTTGGTCATGGTGAATAATCCTTTTAATGTACTGTTGGATCCTATTGGCTAGTATTTTGGTGAGAATTTTTGCATCCATGTTCATCAGGGATATTGGTCTGTAATTCTCCTTTTTGATGGGGTCTTTGTCTGGTTTGGGGATCAAGGTAATGCTGGCCTCATAAAATGAGTTTGGAAGTTTTCCTTCCATTTCGATTTTTTGGAACAGTTTCAGAAGAATAGGTATTAATTCTTCTTGAAATGTTTGGTAGAATTCCCCTGGGAAGCCATCTGGCCCTGGGCTTTTGTTTTTTGGGAGATTTTTGATGACTGCTTCAATTTACTTAGTGGTTATAGGTCTGTTCAGGTTTTCTATTTCATCCTGGTTCAGGTTTGGTAGTTGATACATCTCTAGGAATGCATCCATCTCTTCCAGGTTATCTAATTTGCTGGCATAGAGTTGCTCATAATATGTTCTTATAATTGTTTGTATTTCTTTGGTGTTGGTTGTGATCTCTCCTCTTTCATTCATGATTTTGTTGATTTGGGTCATTTCTCTTCTCTTTTTGATAAGTCTGGCCAGGGGTTTATCAATCTTGTTAATTCTTTCAAAGAACCAGCTCCTAGTTTCGTTGATCTGTTCTACTGTTCTTTTAGTTTCTATTTCATTGATTTCTGCTCTGATCTTTATGATTTCTCTTCTCCTGCTGGGTTTAGGCTTTATTTGCTGTTCTTTCTCCAGCTCCTTTAGGTGTAGGGTTAGGTTGTGTACTTGAGACCTTTCTTGTTTCTTGAGAAAGGCTTGTATTGCTATATACTTTCCTCTTAGGACTGCCTTTGCTGCATCCCAAAGATTTTGAACAGTTGTGTTTTCATTTTCATTGGTTTCCATGTATTTTTTTAATTCTTCTTTAATTTCCTGGTTGACCCATTCATTCTTCAGTAGGATGTTCTTTAGCCTCCATGTATTTGAGTTCTTTCCGACTTTCCTCTTGGGATTGAGTTCTAGTTTCAAAGCATTGTGGTCTGAAAATAGGCAGGGAATGATCCCAATCTTTTGGTACCGGTTGAGACCTGATTTATGACCTAGGATGTGGTCGATTCTGGAGAATGTTCCATGGGCAGTAGAGAAGAATGTGTATTCCGTTGCTTTGGGGTGGAATGTTCTGAATATGTCTGTGAAGTCCATTTGGTCCAGTGTGTCATTTAAAGTCTTTATTTCCTTGTTGATCTTTTGCTTAGATGATCTGTCCATTTCAGTGAGGGGGATGTTAAAGTCCCCCACTATTATTGTATTGTTGTTGATGTGTTTCTTTGCTTTTGTTATTAATTGCCTTATATAATTGGCTGCTCCCATGTTAGGGGCATAGATATTTACAATTGTTAGATCTTCTTGTTGGATAGATCCTTTAAGTATGATATAGTGTCCTTCCTCATCTCTTATTACAGTCTTTGGTTTAAAATCTAATTTGTCTGATATAAGGATTGCCACCCCAGCTTTCTTTTGGTGTCCATTAGCATGGTAAATGGTTTTCCACCCCCTCACTTTCAATCTGGGGGTGTCTTTGGGTCTAAAATGAGTCTCTTGCAGACAGCATATCGATGGATCTTGTTTTTTAATCCAGTCTGTTAGCCTGTGTCTTTTGATTGGGGCATTTAGCCCATTTACATTCAAGGTAACTATTGAAAGATAGGAATTTAGTGCCATTGTATTGCCTGTAAGGTGACTGTTACCATATATTGTCTGTGTTCCTTTCTGGTCTATGTTGCTTTTAGGGTCTCTCTTTGCTTAGAGGACCCCTTTCAATATTTCTTGTAGGGCTGGTTTTGTGTTTGCAAATTCCTTTAGTTTTTGTTTGTCCTGGAAGCTTTTTATCTCTCCTTCAATTTTCAATGACAGCCTAGCTGGATAGAGTATTCTTGGCTGCATATTTTTCTCATTTAGTGCTCTGAATATATCCTGCCAGTCCTTTCTGGCCTGCCAGGTCTCTGTGGATAGGTCTGTTGCCAATCAAATGTTTCTACCATTGTAGGTTACATATCTCTTCTCCCGAGCTGCTTTCAGGATTTTCTCTTTGTCTATGAGACTCGTAAGTTTTACTATTAGATGTCGGGGTGTTGACCTATTTTTATTGATTTTGAGAGGGGTTCTCTGTGCTTCCTGGATTTTCATGCCTGTTTCTTTCCCCAAATTAGGGAAGTTCTCTGCTATAATTTGCTCCATTATACCTTCTGCCCCCCTCTCTCTTTCTTCTTCTTCTGGGATCCCAATTATTCTAATGTTGTTTCGTCTTATGGTATCACTTATCTCTCGAATTCTGCCCTCATGATCCAGTAGTTGTTTATCTCTCTTTTTCTCAGCTTCTTTATTTTCCAGCATTTCATCTTCTATATTACTGATTCTCTCTTCTGCCTCATTTATTCTAGCAGTTAGCGCCCCCATTTTTGATTGCACCTCATTAATAGCCTTTTTGATTTCTACTTGGTTGGATTTTAGCTCTTTTACTTCTCCAGAAAGCGTTTCTCTAATAACTTCCATATTTTTTTCAAGCCCAGCTAGTATCTTTAAAGTGATGATTCTGAACTCTAGATCTGACATCGTACTAATGTCCGTATTGAGTAGGTCCCTGGCAGTCGGTACTGCCTCTTGTTCTTTTTGTTGAGGTGATTTTTTTCGTCTCGTCATTTTGTGCAGAGGAGAATAGATTAATGAGAGAACAAAATGCTAGCAGAGTAACCACGTCCCCAGAAAATATACTCTAAACAAATCAGAAAAGACCTGAAGCAGTGGGATAAGAAGGGGAAAGAGAGAAAAAAGAAAAAGAAAAAAAAAAGAAAAAATAAAGATAAAAACAACAACAAACAAAACAAAACAACAACAACAAAAGAAAAACCAGAATGTGATCAAATATGATCTATATGGTATATAGATCAGTGCCACACACTAGATTTGGGGTGTGTTTTGGTGTTTTAGAAGAAAGTGTCTCCCAAAATTTTAAAGAAAGAAAAACTTATATATGTACAAAAATAAGGGTTGATACGATGAAGGGATGGAAAATGACTGTAAAAATGGAAATTATAAAAAATTTTATAAAAGGAATTGATAAGAAGTTGTTTGAAAAAAGAAAGAGGATTTAAAAAAAGAAAAAAGAAAAAGAAAAAAAAAGGGAGAGGATGTGATCAGGCAGGGGAATAGAGAACACCATATACTAGAGATTTAGGGTATATTTTAATCTGTTAGAAGAAACTATCTCAAAATTTTAAAGAGAGAACAACTTATATATATAAGCCAAAAATATGGGTAACTAATATGAAGGGATAGAATATGACTCTAAAAATGAAAAATAAAAATGTTTTTTTTAAAAAAAGGGGATTGATAAGATGTTGTTTGAAAAAGGGAAAAAGAAAAATTCAAAAAGAAAAAGACAAAAAGTTAAAAAAAAAAATAACTTTAAAAGACTAAGGAATCATGGTAAAAAAGCCGTGAATTCTATGTGCAGTAGTCCCTTAGCGCTGGAGTTCTGCTGTTCTCATTGATCGGTAAACTTGGTCTTGGCTGGCTGTTCTCGCTGATCTTCTGGGGAGGGGCCTGTTGCCGTGGTTTCCAAATGTCTCTGCCGGAGGCGGAATAGCCCCGCCCTTGCCCCCTTCCAGCTAAGTAATCTGCTCGGGTTTGCTCTCCGGGGCTTTGTTCCCTGCGAGGTTTCCGTACAGCTTTGGAGGCGGAGAGTGAAAATGGCGGCCTCCCAATCTCCGCCCCGGAGGAGCCGAGAACTCGGGGCCCCGCTCCTCAGTGAGCCCCCAGAGAAAAGCCGTCAGTCACTCCCGTCTCCCCGGTCTGCAGCTGCACTCCGTGCTCAACCGGCCTGTGACCGCGCGTTTCTATCTCTGGCACTGGACCCGGTCTGGAGTCTCCAAACCCAGCAGATCCCTGCGGTGCACTCCCGTGCGGCTCCTCCCGGGGGAGGAAGGTGAGTCTCCCCGGATCTGCCGCTTGTTGGGTCCCTGCTGGAGGAGCAGTGGCCCGACTGTGCCGCGGATCACGGTTTAGGGCCACCCCGAGCTGAGAGCCCGCGCCTGGGCTCCGCCTCTGCAGCCGGCTTCCCCGCTCCGATACCTGGGAGCTCTGCCGCCCTCAGGCACCCCCGGTCTTTCTGTGACCCCGAGGGTCCTGAGACCACACTGTCCCGGAGGGTTCCACCCCCCGCTTAGCCACCCGAGTGACGTCCCTCGGCGGAGCAGACTTTTAAAAGTTCCGATTTTGTGCTCCCCGGCTCTATTACTTGCCAGAAGCGGCCGACGGAGGACCCTACCCCGCTGTCTATCCTCCCGAATATCGCCTCGGATTCCCTTCTCCGCACGTCCTACCTTCCAGAAAGTGGTCGCTTTTCTGATGAGAGAGTTGTTGCTATTCCTTTCTTCGATCTCCTGTTGAGTTTGTAGGTGTTCAGAATGGTTTGATCCCTATCCAGCTGAATTCCTGAGAGGAGACGAAATCCAGGTCTCCTACTCCTCCGCCATCTTGCTCCCGGAATTCTCCTTTCCTAATGGTTCACAGGCAGCCCTTGAGAAAGGCACAGTGTGTCTCCCACCTCAAACCATGTTGGTCAGCATCCTGGCCCTTCGGCCTCTAAACCATCGGTGGGCCAGCTGGATGCTTATTCCTCCAAGGGATTTGTCCACATGGAAGCGCTGGGCAGAATTGTCCTTTCCTAATCGGGCCCAGGAATGCCTTGAGAGAGACACAAAGTTTCTCACCCCTCAATCCCTGGTGTTTCAGCATCCTGGCTCTAAGGCATCGGAACCACTGATGGGCCAGGTGCACGCTTCTTCACGGAAGCGATTGATACGGATGGAAGTGTCGGGCAGATTCCTGTTTTCCTACGTCGTCCCAGGAATGCCCTTCAGAAAGGCACAGCATGGAAGTGGTGGCGAGAATTCCACTTTCCTCATTTGTCACAGACATGGCCCTTGGAAAGACACCAAGTGCCTCACACCGAAATCCCCGTTGTTTCAGCATCCTGGCTCTAAAGCAGTTAAGAAGGGCCGGTACGTGGGCCAGGCGGATGCTGACTCACACTCATCCAGACGTGTGAGAAGCAGGAGAGTGGAGGGGGAAAGAAGGAACAACGGTCCCCATTGCAGGATGGTGAGCAGAGAGGCAGCCCCCGTGGGGGCTCTTCCCAGCTCTCAATACCTTAATGCTCTCTGCAGTAGCCTCAGAAGGCCCTCGACATGAAAGAAAATAGACCTCTTTCCTTCACCGTACCTCCGTGATTTGGGAGGGAAATCTCATGTGACGCCAAGCCAAGCTTTTAGATCTCACCCATATCGAGCCAGTTCTCACGGAAATTTCACCAGATCCGTCCAAATCACGTGAGATCTCACCCACACGTCCGGAGACCTCTAGCCATACATCCCGATATCTCATCCTCAGCTCATGAGGTTTCTCTCCAGACCCGGGAAGAACTCATCCACACCTCGGAGATAGCGAGCCCGGCCTCGCGAGATCTCACCCAAATCTTCTGATATGTCAGGCTCAGCTCTTGTCTTCTGTGGCCAAAACTTGATGCATCTGTGACCAATCACCCAGGCTCTGGGGGCGGTGGTGTGGGGAAATGGCCCTCCCCAGCCCAGACTGCTTTGAGCCACTTCGGGGCTTAGGGATGGCACATTCCAGAAGTGTGCACAACGTCCAGTAGCTCCAGTGGTCGAAATACTCCCAGGCACAACAGGAGGGAATCAACAATTTGTCTCCCACGTCAATCCCTGGAATCGCAACATCTTTGACGTGGGGGTAATAAGGGAGCCCTGAAAACAGAAGGAGCAGGCCCGCTGAAGCGTTTTTCACACTCAACCCGAAGGACGGAGTGAGAAAGGCAGGAACAGGAGGGAAAAGCAATGCGCCACCCCAGGCACGAGAAGGTGGCACCCATTGATAACGTTCAGGATGACTCTCTTGAGCGCACAACCAGCCAGAAAAAGACAAAGAAGAGACACCTCTTCTTTAGCCAGAGATCACCTGATCTTGGGGAAAATCTTGGGACGTCTCATGGAAATCTGTGGAGATCACGGCGCATTTAGTGAGATCCAGGGCCAAAAACCGTTCGCCCGTGGGGCAAACTTGCTGGCCCCTGGGCGGATCTTGTAACCCGTACGTAGCAGGGATTGCTGTGCTCCCAGTGTCAGTAGGGAACCCACACGGAGGGGTTGGGCAGCAGTCAACTTTCCTCATTGGTCCCAGGCATGCCCTTCAAGAAGACACACAGGGTGTCTCCCTCAATCCCTGTTGTTTCAGCATCCTGGCTCTAAAGCAGGTAAGAAAGGAGCTTGGATGCGGGATGAATGGGCCAGGGGAAAGCTCCTTCACACTCACGGCGAGGTGACCGGCACAGGAGAGCAGGAGGGGAAACCAGAAGCCAAAGGGCCCACTGCAGGACGGTGAGAACGGAGGCAGGCCCGTGGGCGCTTTCCCTGGCTCTCCACACCTTAAAGCTCAGTGCACTAGCCACACAACACCGCGGAAATGTTGAAAGAATCTATACCTCTTGCCTTCCCCGGACCTCAGGTGATTTGGGGATCAATCTGCTGAGGTGACAGCCCGGCTCTTGCGAGATCTCAGGGAAATCTCGCCAGATCTTATGGAAATCTCACCAGACTCGGTCCAAATCAGGTGAGATCTCCCGCCCAACCCGTGAGATTTCCCGCCCAACCCGGTGAGGTTTCCCGCCAACCCTGGTGAGATTTCCAGGCAAACATGGCGAGATATCCCGCCAACCTGGTGAGATTTCGGGCCAAACCGGGGAAGGCCTCCCACCAACCCTGGCGAGACAGCCCCCAAACCTGGGGAGAGATCTCGCCAAACATCGTGAGGTATCCCGCTGGGCCTCGTCCGATACGCCAGGAAACCTGGGGTGCTATCCCTCCAAACCGCGGGAGATGTCCCTCCGAACCGCGGGACATGTCCCGAAAACCCTTGTGACGTTCCCCGACAACCCTCTTGAGAATTGCCGCCGACCCGCGTGAGTTTCCCGGCCAAAGCCCGTGAGTTTCCCGGCCAAACCTCGTGAGTTTCCCCGCCCAAGCGCATGAGTTTTCCCACCAAACCTCGTGAGTTTGCCTGCCATACGTCGCGCGTTTCCCGGCCACCCTCGTGAGCTTTCTAGCCCGACCTCCTGGGATTTCCAGCCGAACGTCGTGAGATTTCCAACCCCACCTCGTGAGATTTCCAGCCAGACCTCGTTTGCTTTGCCGCCAAACGTCCTGGGATGGCCAGCCAGACCTCGTGGGATCTGTGGCCCTGCCACTGATATCTAAGGCCAACCGCAGATGCGTCTGTCACCAATCCCCCAGTCACAAGATGGGGGAGGGTGGAGAACTAGAACTCGCCAGCAGAGCCGGCTTTGCACCCCTTAGGCAGTTAGGGAAGGCCTAGGCCAGATGTGGGCCGAACTGCTAATACCTGCGCTTTGAGAATTGCTCCCAGGCGCCACGTGAGGGAAGAAAGAAGCTGTCTCCCACCTAAATCACTGGTATCGCAACGTCCTGCGGGAGGACTGGGGAATAAGGGAGGACTGCATTCGGAATGAACGGGCCTGGTGAATACCTCTGCACACGAAACTCGAGGGACGGAATGAGGAAAGCAGGAGGAGAAGGAGGAAGCCATTTGCCATCCTAAGCACCAAAAGTGAGCACGCACCCAAAACATGAAGGCTGATTCTGTTCAGGGCGAAACCACCCAGAAAAAGAAAAAGAAACGATACCTCTCCTTCAGCGAGACATCAGATGATCTTGGGGAAAATCTGGGGAGATCTCATACAAATCTCGTGAGATCTCGGCCCATTTCTGGAGACGTAGGCCCGAAAATCCTTCGCACCTGTGGCAAACTCCCTGGTCCTTGGCTGGATCGTTTAGGCCCTCTGGAGCAGGGCTGGCTGGTGTTCCTAATGGAAACAGTGAATACACATGGAAGGGTTGGGCGGAATTCTCCTTTCCTAATGGTTCACAGGCAGCCCTTGAGAAAGGCACAGTGTGTCTCCCACCTCAAACCATGTTGGTCAGCATCCTGGCCCTTCGGCCTCTAAACCATCGGTGGGCCAGCTGGATGCTTATTCCTCCAAGGGATTTGTCCACATGGAAGCGCTGGGCAGAATTGTCCTTTCCTAATCGGGCCCAGGAATGCCTTGAGAGAGACACAAAGTTTCTCACCCCTCAATCCCTGGTGTTTCAGCATCCTGGCTCTAAGGCATCGGAACCACTGATGGGCCAGGTGCACGCTTCTTCACGGAAGCGATTGATACGGATGGAAGTGTCGGGCAGATTCCTGTTTTCCTACGTCGTCCCAGGAATGCCCTTCAGAAAGGCACAGCATGGAAGTGGTGGCGAGAATTCCACTTTCCTCATTTGTCACAGACATGGCCCTTGGAAAGACACCAAGTGCCTCACACCGAAATCCCCGTTGTTTCAGCATCCTGGCTCTAAAGCAGTTAAGAAGGGCCGGTACGTGGGCCAGGCGGATGCTGACTCACACTCATCCAGACGTGTGAGAAGCAGGAGAGTGGAGGGGGAAAGAAGGAACAACGGTCCCCATTGCAGGATGGTGAGCAGAGAGGCAGCCCCCGTGGGGGCTCTTCCCAGCTCTCAATACCTTAATGCTCTCTGCAGTAGCCTCAGAAGGCCCTCGACATGAAAGAAAATAGACCTCTTTCCTTCACCGTACCTCCGTGATTTGGGAGGGAAATCTCATGTGACGCCAAGCCAAGCTTTTAGATCTCACCCATATCGAGCCAGTTCTCACGGAAATTTCACCAGATCCGTCCAAATCACGTGAGATCTCACCCACACGTCCGGAGACCTCTAGCCATACATCCCGATATCTCATCCTCAGCTCATGAGGTTTCTCTCCAGACCCGGGAAGAACTCATCCACACCTCGGAGATAGCGAGCCCGGCCTCGCGAGATCTCACCCAAATCTTCTGATATGTCAGGCTCAGCTCTTGTCTTCTGTGGCCAAAACTTGATGCATCTGTGACCAATCACCCAGGCTCTGGGGGCGGTGGTGTGGGGAAATGGCCCTCCCCAGCCCAGACTGCTTTGAGCCACTTCGGTGCTTAGGGATGGCACATTCCAGAAGTGTGCACAACGTCCAGTAGCTCCAGTGGTCGAAATACTCCCAGGCACAACAGGAGGGAATCAACAATTTGTCTCCCACGTCAATCCCTGGAATCGCAACATCTTTGACGTGGGGGTAATAAGGGAGCCCTGAAAACAGAAGGAGCAGGCCCGCTGAAGCGTTTTTCACACTCAACCCGAAGGACGGAGTGAGAAAGGCAGGAACAGGAGGGAAAAGCAATGCGCCACCCCAGGCACGAGAAGGTGGCACCCATTGATAACGTTCAGGATGACTCTCTTGAGCGCACAACCAGCCAGAAAAAGACAAAGAAGAGACACGTCTTCTTTAGCCAGAGATCACCTGATCTTGGGGAAAATCTTGGGACGTCTCATGGAAATCTGTGGAGATCACGGCGCATTTAGTGAGATCCAGGGCCAAAAACCGTTCGCCCGTGGGGCAAACTTGCTGGCCCCTGGGCGGATCTTGTAACCCGTACGTAGCAGGGATTGCTGTGCTCCCAGTGTCAGTAGGGAACCCACACGGAGGGGTTGGGCAGCAGTCAACTTTCCTCATTGGTCCCAGGCATGCCCTTCAAGAAGACACACAGGGTGTCTCCCTCAATCCCTGTTGTTTCAGCATCCTGGCTCTAAAGCAGGTAAGAAAGGAGCTTGGATGCGGGATGAATGGGCCAGGGGAAAGCTCCTTCACACTCACGGCGAGGTGACCGGCACAGGAGAGCAGGAGGGGAAACCAGAAGCCAAAGGGCCCACTGCAGGACGGTGAGAACGGAGGCAGGCCCGTGGGCGCTTTCCCTGGCTCTCCACACCTTAAAGCTCAGTGCACTAGCCACACAACACCGCGGAAATGTTGAAAGAATCTATACCTCTTGCCTTCCCCGGACCTCAGGTGATTTGGGGATCAATCTGCTGAGGTGACAGCCCGGCTCTTGCGAGATCTCAGGGAAATCTCGCCAGATCTTATGGAAATCTCACCAGACTCGGTCCAAATCAGGTGAGATCTCCCGCCCAACCCGTGAGATTTCCCGCCCAACCCGGTGAGGTTTCCCGCCAAACCTGGTGAGATTTCCAGGCAAACATGGCGAGATATCCCGCCAACCTGGTGAGATTTCGGGCCAAACCGGGGAAGGCCTCCCACCAACCCTGGCGAGACAGCCCCCAAACCTGGGGAGAGATCTCGCCAAACATCGTGAGGTATCCCGCTGGGCCTCGTCCGATACGCCAGGAAACCTGGGGTGCTATCCCTCCAAACCGCGGGAGATGTCCCTCCGAACCGCGGGAGATGTCCCGAAAACCCTTGTGACGTTCCCCGACAACCCTCTTGAGAATTGCCGCCGACCCGCGTGAGTTTCCCGGCCAAAGCCCGTGAGTTTCCCGGCCAAACCTCGTGAGTTTCCCCGCCCAAGCGCATGAGTTTTCCCACCAAACCTCGTGAGTTTGCCTGCCATACGTCGCGCGTTTCCCGGCCACCCTCGTGAGCTTTCTAGCCCGACCTCCTGGGATTTCCAGCCGAACGTCGTGAGATTTCCAACCCCACCTCGTGAGATTTCCAGCCAGACCTCGTTTGCTTTGCCGCCAAACGTCCTGGGATGGCCAGCCAGACCTCGTGGGATCTGTGGCCCTGCCACTGATATCTAAGGCCAACCGCAGATGCGTCTGTCACCAATCCCCCAGTCACAAGATGGGGGAGGGTGGAGAACTAGAACTCGCCAGCAGAGCCGGCTTTGCACCCCTTAGGCAGTTAGGGAAGGCCTAGGCCAGATGTGGGCCGAACTGCTAATACCTGCGCTTTGAGAATTGCTCCCAGGCGCCACGTGAGGGAAGAAAGAAGCTGTCTCCCACCTAAATCCCTGGTATCGCAACGTCCTGCGGGAGGACTGGGGAATAAGGGAGGACTGCATTCGGAATGAACGGGCCTGGTGAATACCTCTGCACACGAAACTCGAGGGACGGAATGAGGAAAGCAGGAGGAGAAGGAGGAAGCGATTTGCCATCCTAAGCACCAAAAGTGAGCACGCACCCAAAACATGAAGGCTGATTCTGTTCAGGGCGAAACCACCCAGAAAAAGAAAAAGAAACGATACCTCTCCTTCAGCGAGACATCAGATGATCTTGGGGAAAATCTGGGGAGATCTCATACAAATCTCGTGAGATCTCGGCCCATTTCTGGAGACGTAGGCCCGAAAATCCTTCGCACCTGTGGCAAACTCCCTGGTCCTTGGCTGGATCGTTTAGGCCCTCTGGAGCAGGGCTGGCTGGTGTTCCTAATGGAAACAGTGAATACACATGGAAGGGTTGGGCGGAATTCTCCTTTCCTAATGGTTCACAGGCAGCCCTTGAGAAAGGCACAGTGTGTCTCCCACCTCAAACCATGTTGGTCAGCATCCTGGCCCTTCGGCCTCTAAACCATCGGTGGGCCAGCTGGATGCTTATTCCTCCAAGGGATTTGTCCACATGGAAGCGCTGGGCAGAATTGTCCTTTCCTAATCGGGCCCAGGAACGCCTTGAGAGAGACACAAAGTTTCTCACCCCTCAATCCCTGGTGTTTCAGCATCCTGGCTCTAAGGCATCGGAACCACTGATGGGCCAGGTGCACGCTTCTTCACGGAAGCGATTGATACGGATGGAAGTGTCGGGCAGATTCCTGTTTTCCTACGTCGTCCCAGGAATGCCCTTCAGAAAGGCACAGCATGGAAGTGGTGGCGAGAATTCCACTTTCCTCATTTGTCACAGACATGGCCCTTGGAAAGACACCAAGTGCCTCACACCGAAATCCCCGTTGTTTCAGCATCCTGGCTCTAAAGCAGTTAAGAAGGGCCGGTACGTGGGCCAGGCGGATGCTGACTCACACTCATCCAGACGTGTGAGAAGCAGGAGAGTGGAGGGGGAAAGAAGGAACAACGGTCCCCATTGCAGGATGGTGAGCAGAGAGGCAGCCCCCGTGGGGGCTCTTCCCAGCTCTCAATACCTTAATGCTCTCTGCAGTAGCCTCAGAAGGCCCTCGACATGAAAGAAAATAGACCTCTTTCCTTCACCGTACCTCCGTGATTTGGGAGGGAAATCTCATGTGACGCCAAGCCAAGCTTTTAGATCTCACCCATATCGAGCCAGTTCTCACGGAAATTTCACCAGATCCGTCCAAATCACGTGAGATCTCACCCACACGTCCGGAGACCTCTAGCCATACATCCCGATATGTCATCCTCAGCTCATGAGGTTTCTCTCCAGACCCGGGAAGAACTCATCCACACCTCGGAGATAGCGAGCCCGGCCTCGCGAGATCTCACCCAAATCTTCTGATATGTCAGGCTCAGCTCTTGTCTTCTGTGGCCAAAACTTGATGCATCTGTGACCAATCACCCAGGCTCTGGGGGCGGTGGTGTGGGGAAATGGCCCTCCCCAGCCCAGACTGCTTTGAGCCACTTCGGGGCTTAGGGATGGCACATTCCAGAAGTGTGCACAACGTCCAGTAGCTCCAGTGGTCGAAGTACTCCCAGGCACAACAGGAGGGAATCAACAATTTGTCTCCCACGTCAATCCCTGGAATCGCAACATCTTTGACGTGGGGGTAATAAGGGAGCCCTGAAAACAGAAGGAGCAGGCCCGCTGAAGCGTTTTTCACACTCAACCCGAAGGACGGAGTGAGAAAGGCAGGAACAGGAGGGAAAAGCAATGCGCCACCCCAGGCACGAGAAGGTGGCACCCATTGATAACGTTCAGGATGACTCTCTTGAGCGCACAACCAGCCAGAAAAAGACAAAGAAGAGACACCTCTTCTTTAGCCAGAGATCACCTGATCTTGGGGAAAATCTTGGGACGTCTCATGGAAATCTGTGGAGATCACGGCGCATTTAGTGAGATCCAGGGCCAAAAACCGTTCGCCCGTGGGGCAAACTTGCTGGCCCCTGGGCGGATCTTGTAACCCGTACGTAGCAGGGATTGCTGTGCTCCCAGTGTCAGTAGGGAACCCACACGGAGGGGTTGGGCAGCAGTCAACTTTCCTCATTGGTCCCAGGCATGCCCTTCAAGAAGACACACAGGGTGTCTCCCTCAATCCCTGTTGTTTCAGCATCCTGGCTCTAAAGCAGGTAAGAAAGGAGCTTGGATGCGGGATGAATGGGCCAGGGGAAAGCTCCTTCACACTCACGGCGAGGTGACCGGCACAGGAGAGCAGGAGGGGAAACCAGAAGCCAAAGGGCCCACTGCAGGACGGTGAGAACGGAGGCAGGCCCGTGGGCGCTTTCCCTGGCTCTCCACACCTTAAAGCTCAGTGCACTAGCCACACAACACCGCGGAAATGTTGAAAGAATCTATACCTCTTGCCTTCCCCGGACCTCAGGTGATTTGGGGATCAATCTGCTGAGGTGACAGCCCGGCTCTTGCGAGATCTCAGGGAAATCTCGCCAGATCTTATGGAAATCTCACCAGACTCGGTCCAAATCAGGTGAGATCTCCCGCCCAACCCGTGAGATTTCCCGCCCAACCCGGTGAGGTTTCCCGCCAACCCTGGTGAGATTTCCAGGCAAACATGGCGAGATATCCCGCCAACCTGGTGAGATTTCGGGCCAAACCGGGGAAGGCCTCCCACCAACCCTGGCGAGACAGCCCCCAAACCTGGGGAGAGATCTCGCCAAACATCGTGAGGTATCCCGCTGGGCCTCGTCCGATACGCCAGGAAACCTGGGGTGCTATCCCTCCAAACCGCGGGAGATGTCCCTCCGAACCGCGGGACATGTCCCGAAAACCCTTGTGACGTTCCCCGACAACCCTCTTGAGAATTGCCGCCGACCCGCGTGAGTTTCCCGGCCAAAGCCCGTGAGTTTCCCGGCCAAACCTCGTGAGTTTCCCCGCCCAAGCGCATGAGTTTTCCCACCAAACCTCGTGAGTTTGCCTGCCATACGTCGCGCGTTTCCCGGCCACCCTCGTGAGCTTTCTAGCCCGACCTCCTGGGATTTCCAGCCGAACGTCGTGAGATTTCCAACCCCACCTCGTGAGATTTCCAGCCAGACCTCGTTTGCTTTGCCGCCAAACGTCCTGGGATGGCCAGCCAGACCTCGTGGGATCTGTGGCCCTGCCACTGATATCTAAGGCCAACCGCAGATGCGTCTGTCACCAATCCCCCAGTCACAAGATGGGGGAGGGTGGAGAACTAGAACTCGCCAGCAGAGCCGGCTTTGCACCCCTTAGGCAGTTAGGGAAGGCCTAGGCCAGATGTGGGCCGAACTGCTAATACCTGCGCTTTGAGAATTGCTCCCAGGCGCCACGTGAGGGAAGAAAGAAGCTGTCTCCCACCTAAATCACTGGTATCGCAACGTCCTGCGGGAGGACTGGGGAATAAGGGAGGACTGCATTCGGAATGAACGGGCCTGGTGAATACCTCTGCACACGAAACTCGAGGGACGGAATGAGGAAAGCAGGAGGAGAAGGAGGAAGCGATTTGCCATCCTAAGCACCAAAAGTGAGCACGCACCCAAAACATGAAGGCTGATTCTGTTCAGGGCGAAACCACCCAGAAAAAGAAAAAGAAACGATACCTCTCCTTCAGCGAGACATCAGATGATCTTGGGGAAAATCTGGGGAGATCTCATACAAATCTCGTGAGATCTCGGCCCATTTCTGGAGACGTAGGCCCGAAAATCCTTCGCACCTGTGGCAAACTCCCTGGTCCTTGGCTGGATCGTTTAGGCCCTCTGGAGCAGGGCTGGCTGGTGTTCCTAATGGAAACAGTGAATACACATGGAAGGGTTGGGCGGAATTCTCCTTTCCTAATGGTTCACAGGCAGCCCTTGAGAAAGGCACAGTGTGTCTCCCACCTCAAACCATGTTGGTCAGCATCCTGGCCCTTCGGCCTCTAAACCATCGGTGGGCCAGCTGGATGCTTATTCCTCCAAGGGATTTGTCCACATGGAAGCGCTGGGCAGAATTGTCCTTTCCTAATCGGGCCCAGGAATGCCTTGAGAGAGACACAAAGTTTCTCACCCCTCAATCCCTGGTGTTTCAGCATCCTGGCTCTAAGGCATCGGAACCACTGATGGGCCAGGTGCACGCTTCTTCACGGAAGCGATTGATACGGATGGAAGTGTCGGGCAGATTCCTGTTTTCCTACGTCGTCCCAGGAATGCCCTTCAGAAAGGCACAGCATGGAAGTGGTGGCGAGAATTCCACTTTCCTCATTTGTCACAGACATGGCCCTTGGAAAGACACCAAGTGCCTCACACCGAAATCCCCGTTGTTTCAGCATCCTGGCTCTAAAGCAGTTAAGAAGGGCCGGTACGTGGGCCAGGCGGATGCTGACTCACACTCATCCAGACGTGTGAGAAGCAGGAGAGTGGAGGGGGAAAGAAGGAACAACGGTCCCCATTGCAGGATGGTGAGCAGAGAGGCAGCCCCCGTGGGGGCTCTTCCCAGCTCTCAATACCTTAATGCTCTCTGCAGTAGCCTCAGAAGGCCCTCGACATGAAAGAAAATAGACCTCTTTCCTTCACCGTACCTCCGTGATTTGGGAGGGAAATCTCATGTGACGCCAAGCCAAGCTTTTAGATCTCACCCATATCGAGCCAGTTCTCACGGAAATTTCACCAGATCCGTCCAAATCACGTGAGATCTCACCCACACGTCCGGAGACCTCTAGCCATACATCCCGATATCTCATCCTCAGCTCATGAGGTTTCTCTCCAGACCCGGGAAGAACTCATCCACACCTCGGAGATAGCGAGCCCGGCCTCGCGAGATCTCACCCAAATCTTCTGATATGTCAGGCTCAGCTCTTGTCTTCTGTGGCCAAAACTTGATGCATCTGTGACCAATCACCCAGGCTCTGGGGGCGGTGGTGTGGGGAAATGGCCCTCCCCAGCCCAGACTGCTTTGAGCCACTTCGGTGCTTAGGGATGGCACATTCCAGAAGTGTGCACAACGTCCAGTAGCTCCAGTGGTCGAAATACTCCCAGGCACAACAGGAGGGAATCAACAATTTGTCTCCCACGTCAATCCCTGGAATCGCAACATCTTTGACGTGGGGGTAATAAGGGAGCCCTGAAAACAGAAGGAGCAGGCCCGCTGAAGCGTTTTTCACACTCAACCCGAAGGACGGAGTGAGAAAGGCAGGAACAGGAGGGAAAAGCAATGCGCCACCCCAGGCACGAGAAGGTGGCACCCATTGATAACGTTCAGGATGACTCTCTTGAGCGCACAACCAGCCAGAAAAAGACAAAGAAGAGACACGTCTTCTTTAGCCAGAGATCACCTGATCTTGGGGAAAATCTTGGGACGTCTCATGGAAATCTGTGGAGATCACGGCGCATTTAGTGAGATCCAGGGCCAAAAACCGTTCGCCCGTGGGGCAAACTTGCTGGCCCCTGGGCGGATCTTGTAACCCGTACGTAGCAGGGATTGCTGTGCTCCCAGTGTCAGTAGGGAACCCACACGGAGGGGTTGGGCAGCAGTCAACTTTCCTCATTGGTCCCAGGCATGCCCTTCAAGAAGACACACAGGGTGTCTCCCTCAATCCCTGTTGTTTCAGCATCCTGGCTCTAAAGCAGGTAAGAAAGGAGCTTGGATGCGGGATGAATGGGCCAGGGGAAAGCTCCTTCACACTCACGGCGAGGTGACCGGCACAGGAGAGCAGGAGGGGAAACCAGAAGCCAAAGGGCCCACTGCAGGACGGTGAGAACGGAGGCAGGCCCGTGGGCGCTTTCCCTGGCTCTCCACACCTTAAAGCTCAGTGCACTAGCCACACAACACCGCGGAAATGTTGAAAGAATCTATACCTCTTGCCTTCCCCGGACCTCAGGTGATTTGGGGATCAATCTGCTGAGGTGACAGCCCGGCTCTTGCGAGATCTCAGGGAAATCTCGCCAGATCTTATGGAAATCTCACCAGACTCGGTCCAAATCAGGTGAGATCTCCCGCCCAACCCGTGAGATTTCCCGCCCAACCCGGTGAGGTTTCCCGCCAAACCTGGTGAGATTTCCAGGCAAACATGGCGAGATATCCCGCCAACCTGGTGAGATTTCGGGCCAAACCGGGGAAGGCCTCCCACCAACCCTGGCGAGACAGCCCCCAAACCTGGGGAGAGATCTCGCCAAACATCGTGAGGTATCCCGCTGGGCCTCGTCCGATACGCCAGGAAACCTGGGGTGCTATCCCTCCAAACCGCGGGAGATGTCCCTCCGAACCGCGGGAGATGTCCCGAAAACCCTTGTGACGTTCCCCGACAACCCTCTTGAGAATTGCCGCCGACCCGCGTGAGTTTCCCGGCCAAAGCCCGTGAGTTTCCCGGCCAAACCTCGTGAGTTTCCCCGCCCAAGCGCATGAGTTTTCCCACCAAACCTCGTGAGTTTGCCTGCCATACGTCGCGCGTTTCCCGGCCACCCTCGTGAGCTTTCTAGCCCGACCTCCTGGGATTTCCAGCCGAACGTCGTGAGATTTCCAACCCCACCTCGTGAGATTTCCAGCCAGACCTCGTTTGCTTTGCCGCCAAACGTCCTGGGATGGCCAGCCAGACCTCGTGGGATCTGTGGCCCTGCCACTGATATCTAAGGCCAACCGCAGATGCGTCTGTCACCAATCCCCCAGTCACAAGATGGGGGAGGGTGGAGAACTAGAACTCGCCAGCAGAGCCGGCTTTGCACCCCTTAGGCAGTTAGGGAAGGCCTAGGCCAGATGTGGGCCGAACTGCTAATACCTGCGCTTTGAGAATTGCTCCCAGGCGCCACGTGAGGGAAGAAAGAAGCTGTCTCCCACCTAAATCCCTGGTATCGCAACGTCCTGCGGGAGGACTGGGGAATAAGGGAGGACTGCATTCGGAATGAACGGGCCTGGTGAATACCTCTGCACACGAAACTCGAGGGACGGAATGAGGAAAGCAGGAGGAGAAGGAGGAAGCGATTTGCCATCCTAAGCACCAAAAGTGAGCACGCACCCAAAACATGAAGGCTGATTCTGTTCAGGGCGAAACCACCCAGAAAAAGAAAAAGAAACGATACCTCTCCTTCAGCGAGACATCAGATGATCTTGGGGAAAATCTGGGGAGATCTCATACAAATCTCGTGAGATCTCGGCCCATTTCTGGAGACGTAGGCCCGAAAATCCTTCGCACCTGTGGCAAACTCCCTGGTCCTTGGCTGGATCGTTTAGGCCCTCTGGAGCAGGGCTGGCTGGTGTTCCTAATGGAAACAGTGAATACACATGGAAGGGTTGGGCGGAATTCTCCTTTCCTTTTTTTTTTTTTTTAAAAGAAAAAATTGCTAAATAGGACTTTATTAAAATGAAAATCATTTGTCTGTGAAAGACTGTTAAAAGGAAGAAAAGATAAACTACAAACTGGAAGAAAATATTTTCAAACCACAATTTGACTAAAGACTTAAATCTAGAATATACAGACAACTCTCAAAACTCAACAATAAGGAAAAAAAATCCAACTAGAAAATGAGTAAAAGAAATATTACACCAAAGATGATATACAGATGGCAAACAAGCACATGAAAAGATGTTCAACATCATTAGCCATCAGGGAAATGCAAACCAAAACCACAATGACATATCACTGCATACTTATCACAATGACTAAAATAAAACAAATAGTGACAACACAAATCCTGGCCAGGAGTCAGAGAAATTGGATCACTAACAGTGATGCTAGTCTGGAAAACAATTTGGCAGTTTATTATAAAGCTAAACATGAAACAACCATACACTCAGCAATTGCACTCTTGGGCATTTATCCCACAGAAATAAAGACTTACGTTTACACTAAAACCTGTACAGGAATGTTTATAGCAGTTTATTCATAATAGAAAAAAAAAACTACAAAAAACCCAGATGTCTTTCAATAGGTAAATAGTTAAACTCTAGTACATCCATACCATGGAATATTACTTAGCAATAAAAAGGAATGAATTATCAATACACATAATAACTTGGATGAGCCTCTATAGAATTATGTTGAGTGAAAGAAAAGCCAATCCCAATAGGTTACATGCTGTATAATTCCATTTATAGTATCATTTTTTTTAAAGATTTTATTTATTTGACAGTGAGAGATACAGTAAGAGAGGGAACACAAGCAGGGGGAGTGGGAGAGGGAGAAGCAGGCTTCCCGCTGAGCAGGGAGCCCGATGCGGGGCTCGATCCCAGGACCCCGGGATCATGACCTGAGCCGAAGGCAGACGCCTAACGACTGAGCCATCCAGGCGCCCCAATATAATATCATTTTTGGTTTTTGTTTTGTTTTGTTTTTAAAGGTTTTATTTATTTATTTGACAGAGAGAGAGACAGCGAGAGAGGGAACACAAGCAGGGGGAGTGGGAGAGGGAGAAGCAGGCTTCCCGCCAAGCAGGGAGCCCGATGTGGGACTCGATCCCAGGACCCTGGGACCATGACCTGAGCCGAAGGCAGACGCTTAACGACTGAGCCACCTAGGCGCCCCTATAATATCTTTTTTTTTTTTTTTAATTTTTTTTTATTCTTATGTTAATCCCCTTACATTACAACATTAGTTTTAGATGAAGTGTTCCATGATTCATTGTTTGTGCACAACACCCAGTGCTCCATGCAGAATATGCCCTCCTAAATACCCACCACCAGGCTAACCCATCCTCCCACCCCCCTCCCCTCTAGAACCCTGTTTGTTTTTCAGAGTCCATCATCTCTCATGGTTCGTCTACCCCTCCGATTTCCCCCACTTCATTCTTCCCCTCCCTCTACCTTCTTCTTCTTCTTCTTTTTTTTTTTTCTTAACATATATTGCATTATTTGTTTCAGAGGTACAGATCTGAGATTCAACAGTCTTGCACAATTCACAGCGCTTACCAGAGCACATACACTCCCCATTGTCTATCACCCAGTCCCCCCATCCCTCCCATCCCACCCCCCACTCCAACAACACTCAGTTTGTTTCCTGCGATTAAGAATTCCTCATATCAGTGAGATCATATGATACATGTCTTTCTCTGTTTGACTTATTTCACTCAACATAATACCCTCCAGTTCCATCCACGTCGTTGCAAATGGCAAGATCTCATTCCTTTTGATGGCTGCATAATATTCCATTGTATATATATACCACATCTTCTTTATCCATTCATCTGTCGATGGACATCTTGGCTCTTTCCACAGTTTGGCTATTGTGGACATTGCTGCTATAAACATCGGGGTGCACGTACCCCTTCGGATCCCTACTTTTGTATCTTTGGGGTAAATACCCAGTAGTGCAATTGCTGGATCATATGGTAGCTCTATTTTCAACTTTTTGAGGAACCTCCATACAGTTTTCCAGAGTGGCTGCACCAGTTTGCATTCCCACCAACAGTGTAGGAGGGTTCCCCTTTCTCCGCATCCCCGCCAACATCTGTCGTTTCCTGACTTTTTAATTTTAGCCATTCTGACTGGTGTGAGGTGATATCTCATTGAGGTTTCGATTTGGATTTCCCCGATGCCGAGCGATATTGAGCACTCTTTCATGTGTCCGTTGGCCACCTGGATGTCCTCCTTGGAAAAATGTCTGTTCATGTCTTCTGCCCATTTCTTAATTGGATTCCTTGTTCCTTGGGTGTTGAGTTTGATGAGTTCTTTATAGATTTTGGATACTAGCCCTTTATCTGATATGTCATTTGCAAATATCTTCTCCCATTCTGTCGGTTGTCTTTTGGTTTTGTTGACTGTTTCCTTTGCTTTGCAAAAGCTTTTTATCTTGATGAAGTCCCAATAGTTCATTTTTGCCCTTGCTTCCCTTGCCTTTGGCGATGTTTCTAGGAAGAAGTTGCTTCGGCTGAGGTCAAAGAGGTTGTTGCCTGTGTTCTCCTTTAGGATTTTGATGGACTCCTGTCTCACATTGAGGTCTTTCAACCATTTGGAGTCTATTTTTGTGTGTGGTGTAAGGAAGTGGTCCAGTTTCATTCTTCTGCATGTGTCTATCCAATTTTCCCAACACCATTTGTTGAAGAGACTGTCTTTGTTCCATTGGACATTCTTTCCTGCTTTATCAAAGATTAGTTGACCATAGAGTTGAGGGTCCATTTCTGGGCTCTCTATTCTGTTCCATTGATCTATGTGTCTGTTTTTGTGCCAGTACCATGCTGTCTTGATGATGACAGCTTTGTAATAGAGCTTGAAGTCCGGAATTGTGATGCCACCGGCTTTGCTTTTCTTTTTCAATATTCCTCTGGCTATGCGGGGTCTTTTCTGGTTCCATACAAATTTTAGGATTATTTGTTCCATTTCTTTGAAAAAAGTGGATGGTATTTTGATGGGGATTGCATTGAATGTGTAGATTGCTCTAGGTAGCATTGACATCTTCACAATATTTGTTCTTCCAATCCATGAGCATGGAACGTTTTTCCATTTCTTTGTGTCTTCCTCAATTTCTTTCATGAGTATTTTATAGTTTTCTGAGTACAGATCCTTTGTCTCTTTGGTTAGATTTATTCCTAGGTATCTTATGGTTTTGGGTGCAATTGTAAATGGGATCGACTCCTTAATTTCTCTTTCTTCTGTCTTGTTGTTGGTGTATAGGAATGCCACTGACTTCTGTGCATTGATTTTATATCCTGCCACTTTACTGAATTCCTGTATGAGTTCTAGCAGTTTTGGGGTGGAGTCTTTTGGGTTTTCCACATAAAGTATCATATCATCTGCAAAGAGTGAGAGTTTGACTTCTTCTTTGCCAATTTGGATGCCTTTGATTTCTTTTTGTTGTCTGATTGCTGTGGCTAGGACTTCCAATACTATGTTGAATAGCAGTGGTGAGAGTGGACATCCCTGCCGCGTTCCTGACCTTAGGGGGAAAGCTCTCAGTTTTTCCCCATTGAGAATAATATTTGCTGTAGGTTTTTCATAGATGGCTTTTATGATATTGAGGTATGTACCCTCTATCCCTATACTCTGAAGAGTTTTAATCAAGAAAGGATGCTGTACTTTGTCAAAAGCTTTTTCTGCATCTATTGAGAGGATCATATGATTCTTGTTCTTTCCTTTGTTAATGTACTGTATCACATTGATTGATTTGCGGATGTTGAACCAACCTTGCAGCCCAGGGATAAATCCCACTTGGTCATGGTGAATAATCCTTTTAATGTACTGTTGGATCCTATTGGCTAGTATTTTGGTGAGAATTTTTGCATCCATGTTCATCAGGGATATTGGTCTGTAATTCTCCTTTTTGATGGGGTCTTTGTCTGGTTTGGGGATCAAGGTAATGCTGGCCTCATAAAATGAGTTTGGAAGTTTTCCTTCCATTTCGATTTTTTGGAACAGTTTCAGAAGAATAGGTATTAATTCTTCTTGAAATGTTTGGTAGAATTCCCCTGGGAAGCCATCTGGCCCTGGGCTTTTGTTTTTTGGGAGATTTTTGATGACTGCTTCAATTTACTTAGTGGTTATAGGTCTGTTCAGGTTTTCTATTTCATCCTGGTTCAGGTTTGGTAGTTGATACATCTCTAGGAATGCATCCATCTCTTCCAGGTTATCTAATTTGCTGGCATAGAGTTGCTCATAATATGTTCTTATAATTGTTTGTATTTCTTTGGTGTTGGTTGTGATCTCTCCTCTTTCATTCATGATTTTGTTGATTTGGGTCATTTCTCTTCTCTTTTTGATAAGTCTGGCCAGGGGTTTATCAATCTTGTTAATTCTTTCAAAGAACCAGCTCCTAGTTTCGTTGATCTGTTCTACTGTTCTTTTAGTTTCTATTTCATTGATTTCTGCTCTGATCTTTATGATTTCTCTTCTCCTGCTGGGTTTAGGCTTTATTTGCTGTTCTTTCTCCAGCTCCTTTAGGTGTAGGGTTAGGTTGTGTACTTGAGACCTTTCTTGTTTCTTGAGAAAGGCTTGTATTGCTATATACTTTCCTCTTAGGACTGCCTTTGCTGCATCCCAAAGATTTTGAACAGTTGTGTTTTCATTTTCATTGGTTTCCATGTATTTTTTTAATTCTTCTTTAATTTCCTGGTTGACCCATTCATTCTTCAGTAGGATGTTCTTTAGCCTCCATGTATTTGAGTTCTTTCCGACTTTCCTCTTGGGATTGAGTTCTAGTTTCAAAGCATTGTGGTCTGAAAATAGGCAGGGAATGATCCCAATCTTTTGGTACCGGTTGAGACCTGATTTATGACCTAGGATGTGGTCGATTCTGGAGAATGTTCCATGGGCAGTAGAGAAGAATGTGTATTCCGTTGCTTTGGGGTGGAATGTTCTGAATATGTCTGTGAAGTCCATTTGGTCCAGTGTGTCATTTAAAGTCTTTATTTCCTTGTTGATCTTTTGCTTAGATGATCTGTCCATTTCAGTGAGGGGGATGTTAAAGTCCCCCACTATTATTGTATTGTTGTTGATGTGTTTCTTTGCTTTTGTTATTAATTGCCTTATATAATTGGCTGCTCCCATGTTAGGGGCATAGATATTTACAATTGTTAGATCTTCTTGTTGGATAGATCCTTTAAGTATGATATAGTGTCCTTCCTCATCTCTTATTACAGTCTTTGGTTTAAAATCTAATTTGTCTGATATAAGGATTGCCACCCCAGCTTTCTTTTGGTGTCCATTAGCATGGTAAATGGTTTTCCACCCCCTCACTTTCAATCTGGGGGTGTCTTTGGGTCTAAAATGAGTCTCTTGCAGACAGCATATCGATGGATCTTGTTTTTTAATCCAGTCTGTTAGCCTGTGTCTTTTGATTGGGGCATTTAGCCCATTTACATTCAAGGTAACTATTGAAAGATAGGAATTTAGTGCCATTGTATTGCCTGTAAGGTGACTGTTACCATATATTGTCTGTGTTCCTTTCTGGTCTATGTTGCTTTTAGGGTCTCTCTTTGCTTAGAGGACCCCTTTCAATATTTCTTGTAGGGCTGGTTTTGTGTTTGCAAATTCCTTTAGTTTTTGTTTGTCCTGGAAGCTTTTTATCTCTCCTTCAATTTTCAATGACAGCCTAGCTGGATAGAGTATTCTTGGCTGCATATTTTTCTCATTTAGTGCTCTGAATATATCCTGCCAGTCCTTTCTGGCCTGCCAGGTCTCTGTGGATAGGTCTGTTGCCAATCAAATGTTTCTACCATTGTAGGTTACATATCTCTTCTCCCGAGCTGCTTTCAGGATTTTCTCTTTGTCTATGAGACTCGTAAGTTTTACTATTAGATGTCGGGGTGTTGACCTATTTTTATTGATTTTGAGAGGGGTTCTCTGTGCTTCCTGGATTTTCATGCCTGTTTCTTTCCCCAAATTAGGGAAGTTCTCTGCTATAATTTGCTCCATTATACCTTCTGCCCCCCTCTCTCTTTCTTCTTCTTCTGGGATCCCAATTATTCTAATGTTGTTTCGTCTTATGGTATCACTTATCTCTCGAATTCTGCCCTCATGATCCAGTAGTTGTTTATCTCTCTTTTTCTCAGCTTCTTTATTTTCCAGCATTTCATCTTCTATATTACTGATTCTCTCTTCTGCCTCATTTATTCTAGCAGTTAGCGCCCCCATTTTTGATTGCACCTCATTAATAGCCTTTTTGATTTCTACTTGGTTGGATTTTAGCTCTTTTACTTCTCCAGAAAGCGTTTCTCTAATAACTTCCATATTTTTTTCAAGCCCAGCTAGTATCTTTAAAGTGATGATTCTGAACTCTAGATCTGACATCGTACTAATGTCCGTATTGAGTAGGTCCCTGGCAGTCGGTACTGCCTCTTGTTCTTTTTGTTGAGGTGATTTTTTTCGTCTCGTCATTTTGTGCAGAGGAGAATAGATTAATGAGAGAACAAAATGCTAGCAGAGTAACCACGTCCCCAGAAAATATACTCTAAACAAATCAGAAAAGACCTGAAGCAGTGGGATAAGAAGGGGAAAGAGAGAAAAAAGAAAAAGAAAAAAAAAAGAAAAAATAAAGATAAAAACAACAACAAACAAAACAAAACAACAACAACAAAAGAAAAACCAGAATGTGATCAAATATGATCTATATGGTATATAGATCAGTGCCACACACTAGATTTGGGGTGTGTTTTGGTGTTTTAGAAGAAAGTGTCTCCCAAAATTTTAAAGAAAGAAAAACTTATATATGTACAAAAATAAGGGTTGATACGATGAAGGGATGGAAAATGACTGTAAAAATGGAAATTATAAAAAATTTTATAAAAGGAATTGATAAGAAGTTGTTTGAAAAAAGAAAGAGGATTTAAAAAAAGAAAAAAGAAAAAGAAAAAAAAAGGGAGAGGATGTGATCAGGCAGGGGAATAGAGAACACCATATACTAGAGATTTAGGGTATATTTTAATCTGTTAGAAGAAACTATCTCAAAATTTTAAAGAGAGAACAACTTATATATATAAGCCAAAAATATGGGTAACTAATATGAAGGGATAGAATATGACTCTAAAAATGAAAAATAAAAATGTTTTTTTTAAAAAAAGGGGATTGATAAGATGTTGTTTGAAAAAGGGAAAAAGAAAAATTCAAAAAGAAAAAGACAAAAAGTTAAAAAAAAAAATAACTTTAAAAGACTAAGGAATCATGGTAAAAAAGCCGTGAATTCTATGTGCAGTAGTCCCTTAGCGCTGGAGTTCTGCTGTTCTCATTGATCGGTAAACTTGGTCTTGGCTGGCTGTTCTCGCTGATCTTCTGGGGAGGGGCCTGTTGCCGTGGTTTCCAAATGTCTCTGCCGGAGGCGGAATAGCCCCGCCCTTGCCCCCTTCCAGCTAAGTAATCTGCTCGGGTTTGCTCTCCGGGGCTTTGTTCCCTGCGAGGTTTCCGTACAGCTTTGGAGGCGGAGAGTGAAAATGGCGGCCTCCCAATCTCCGCCCCGGAGGAGCCGAGAACTCGGGGCCCCGCTCCTCAGTGAGCCCCCAGAGAAAAGCCGTCAGTCACTCCCGTCTCCCCGGTCTGCAGCTGCACTCCGTGCTCAACCGGCCTGTGACCGCGCGTTTCTATCTCTGGCACTGGACCCGGTCTGGAGTCTCCAAACCCAGCAGATCCCTGCGGTGCACTCCCGTGCGGCTCCTCCCGGGGGAGGAAGGTGAGTCTCCCCGGATCTGCCGCTTGTTGGGTCCCTGCTGGAGGAGCAGTGGCCCGACTGTGCCGCGGATCACGGTTTAGGGCCACCCCGAGCTGAGAGCCCGCGCCTGGGCTCCGCCTCTGCAGCCGGCTTCCCCGCTCCGATACCTGGGAGCTCTGCCGCCCTCAGGCACCCCCGGTCTTTCTGTGACCCCGAGGGTCCTGAGACCACACTGTCCCGGAGGGTTCCACCCCCCGCTTAGCCACCCGAGTGACGTCCCTCGGCGGAGCAGACTTTTAAAAGTTCCGATTTTGTGCTCCCCGGCTCTATTACTTGCCAGAAGCGGCCGACGGAGGACCCTACCCCGCTGTCTATCCTCCCGAATATCGCCTCGGATTCCCTTCTCCGCACGTCCTACCTTCCAGAAAGTGGTCGCTTTTCTGATGAGAGAGTTGTTGCTATTCCTTTCTTCGATCTCCTGTTGAGTTTGTAGGTGTTCAGAATGGTTTGATCCCTATCCAGCTGAATTCCTGAGAGGAGACGAAATCCAGGTCTCCTACTCCTCCGCCATCTTGCTCCCGGAATTCTCCTTTCCTAATGGTTCACAGGCAGCCCTTGAGAAAGGCACAGTGTGTCTCCCACCTCAAACCATGTTGGTCAGCATCCTGGCCCTTCGGCCTCTAAACCATCGGTGGGCCAGCTGGATGCTTATTCCTCCAAGGGATTTGTCCACATGGAAGCGCTGGGCAGAATTGTCCTTTCCTAATCGGGCCCAGGAATGCCTTGAGAGAGACACAAAGTTTCTCACCCCTCAATCCCTGGTGTTTCAGCATCCTGGCTCTAAGGCATCGGAACCACTGATGGGCCAGGTGCACGCTTCTTCACGGAAGCGATTGATACGGATGGAAGTGTCGGGCAGATTCCTGTTTTCCTACGTCGTCCCAGGAATGCCCTTCAGAAAGGCACAGCATGGAAGTGGTGGCGAGAATTCCACTTTCCTCATTTGTCACAGACATGGCCCTTGGAAAGACACCAAGTGCCTCACACCGAAATCCCCGTTGTTTCAGCATCCTGGCTCTAAAGCAGTTAAGAAGGGCCGGTACGTGGGCCAGGCGGATGCTGACTCACACTCATCCAGACGTGTGAGAAGCAGGAGAGTGGAGGGGGAAAGAAGGAACAACGGTCCCCATTGCAGGATGGTGAGCAGAGAGGCAGCCCCCGTGGGGGCTCTTCCCAGCTCTCAATACCTTAATGCTCTCTGCAGTAGCCTCAGAAGGCCCTCGACATGAAAGAAAATAGACCTCTTTCCTTCACCGTACCTCCGTGATTTGGGAGGGAAATCTCATGTGACGCCAAGCCAAGCTTTTAGATCTCACCCATATCGAGCCAGTTCTCACGGAAATTTCACCAGATCCGTCCAAATCACGTGAGATCTCACCCACACGTCCGGAGACCTCTAGCCATACATCCCGATATCTCATCCTCAGCTCATGAGGTTTCTCTCCAGACCCGGGAAGAACTCATCCACACCTCGGAGATAGCGAGCCCGGCCTCGCGAGATCTCACCCAAATCTTCTGATATGTCAGGCTCAGCTCTTGTCTTCTGTGGCCAAAACTTGATGCATCTGTGACCAATCACCCAGGCTCTGGGGGCGGTGGTGTGGGGAAATGGCCCTCCCCAGCCCAGACTGCTTTGAGCCACTTCGGTGCTTAGGGATGGCACATTCCAGAAGTGTGCACAACGTCCAGTAGCTCCAGTGGTCGAAATACTCCCAGGCACAACAGGAGGGAATCAACAATTTGTCTCCCACGTCAATCCCTGGAATCGCAACATCTTTGACGTGGGGGTAATAAGGGAGCCCTGAAAACAGAAGGAGCAGGCCCGCTGAAGCGTTTTTCACACTCAACCCGAAGGACGGAGTGAGAAAGGCAGGAACAGGAGGGAAAAGCAATGCGCCACCCCAGGCACGAGAAGGTGGCACCCATTGATAACGTTCAGGATGACTCTCTTGAGCGCACAACCAGCCAGAAAAAGACAAAGAAGAGACACGTCTTCTTTAGCCAGAGATCACCTGATCTTGGGGAAAATCTTGGGACGTCTCATGGAAATCTGTGGAGATCACGGCGCATTTAGTGAGATCCAGGGCCAAAAACCGTTCGCCCGTGGGGCAAACTTGCTGGCCCCTGGGCGGATCTTGTAACCCGTACGTAGCAGGGATTGCTGTGCTCCCAGTGTCAGTAGGGAACCCACACGGAGGGGTTGGGCAGCAGTCAACTTTCCTCATTGGTCCCAGGCATGCCCTTCAAGAAGACACACAGGGTGTCTCCCTCAATCCCTGTTGTTTCAGCATCCTGGCTCTAAAGCAGGTAAGAAAGGAGCTTGGATGCGGGATGAATGGGCCAGGGGAAAGCTCCTTCACACTCACGGCGAGGTGACCGGCACAGGAGAGCAGGAGGGGAAACCAGAAGCCAAAGGGCCCACTGCAGGACGGTGAGAACGGAGGCAGGCCCGTGGGCGCTTTCCCTGGCTCTCCACACCTTAAAGCTCAGTGCACTAGCCACACAACACCGCGGAAATGTTGAAAGAATCTATACCTCTTGCCTTCCCCGGACCTCAGGTGATTTGGGGATCAATCTGCTGAGGTGACAGCCCGGCTCTTGCGAGATCTCAGGGAAATCTCGCCAGATCTTATGGAAATCTCACCAGACTCGGTCCAAATCAGGTGAGATCTCCCGCCCAACCCGTGAGATTTCCCGCCCAACCCGGTGAGGTTTCCCGCCAAACCTGGTGAGATTTCCAGGCAAACATGGCGAGATATCCCGCCAACCTGGTGAGATTTCGGGCCAAACCGGGGAAGGCCTCCCACCAACCCTGGCGAGACAGCCCCCAAACCTGGGGAGAGATCTCGCCAAACATCGTGAGGTATCCCGCTGGGCCTCGTCCGATACGCCAGGAAACCTGGGGTGCTATCCCTCCAAACCGCGGGAGATGTCCCTCCGAACCGCGGGACATGTCCCGAAAACCCTTGTGACGTTCCCCGACAACCCTCTTGAGAATTGCCGCCGACCCGCGTGAGTTTCCCGGCCAAAGCCCGTGAGTTTCCCGGCCAAACCTCGTGAGTTTCCCCGCCCAAGCGCATGAGTTTTCCCACCAAACCTCGTGAGTTTGCCTGCCATACGTCGCGCGTTTCCCGGCCACCCTCGTGAGCTTTCTAGCCCGACCTCCTGGGATTTCCAGCCGAACGTCGTGAGATTTCCAACCCCACCTCGTGAGATTTCCAGCCAGACCTCGTTTGCTTTGCCGCCAAACGTCCTGGGATGGCCAGCCAGACCTCGTGGGATCTGTGGCCCTGCCACTGATATCTAAGGCCAACCGCAGATGCGTCTGTCACCAATCCCCCAGTCACAAGATGGGGGAGGGTGGAGAACTAGAACTCGCCAGCAGAGCCGGCTTTGCACCCCTTAGGCAGTTAGGGAAGGCCTAGGCCAGATGTGGGCCGAACTGCTAATACCTGCGCTTTGAGAATTGCTCCCAGGCGCCACGTGAGGGAAGAAAGAAGCTGTCTCCCACCTAAATCCCTGGTATCGCAACGTCCTGCGGGAGGACTGGGGAATAAGGGAGGACTGCATTCGGAATGAACGGGCCTGGTGAATACCTCTGCACACGAAACTCGAGGGACGGAATGAGGAAAGCAGGAGGAGAAGGAGGAAGCGATTTGCCATCCTAAGCACCAAAAGTGAGCACGCACCCAAAACATGAAGGCTGATTCTGTTCAGGGCGAAACCACCCAGAAAAAGAAAAAGAAACGATACCTCTCCTTCAGCGAGACATCAGATGATCTTGGGGAAAATCTGGGGAGATCTCATACAAATCTCGTGAGATCTCGGCCCATTTCTGGAGACGTAGGCCCGAAAATCCTTCGCACCTGTGGCAAACTCCCTGGTCCTTGGCTGGATCGTTTAGGCCCTCTGGAGCAGGGCTGGCTGGTGTTCCTAATGGAAACAGTGAATACACATGGAAGGGTTGGGCGGAATTCTCCTTTCCTAATGGTTCACAGGCAGCCCTTGAGAAAGGCACAGTGTGTCTCCCACCTCAAACCATGTTGGTCAGCATCCTGGCCCTTCGGCCTCTAAACCATCGGTGGGCCAGCTGGATGCTTATTCCTCCAAGGGATTTGTCCACATGGAAGCGCTGGGCAGAATTGTCCTTTCCTAATCGGGCCCAGGAACGCCTTGAGAGAGACACAAAGTTTCTCACCCCTCAATCCCTGGTGTTTCAGCATCCTGGCTCTAAGGCATCGGAACCACTGATGGGCCAGGTGCACGCTTCTTCACGGAAGCGATTGATACGGATGGAAGTGTCGGGCAGATTCCTGTTTTCCTACGTCGTCCCAGGAATGCCCTTCAGAAAGGCACAGCATGGAAGTGGTGGCGAGAATTCCACTTTCCTCATTTGTCACAGACATGGCCCTTGGCAAGACACCAAGTGCCTCACACCGAAATCCCCGTTGTTTCAGCATCCTGGCTCTAAAGCAGTTAAGAAGGGCCGGTACGTGGGCCAGGCGGATGCTGACTCACACTCATCCAGACGTGTGAGAAGCAGGAGAGTGGAGGGGGAAAGAAGGAACAACGGTCCCCATTGCAGGATGGTGAGCAGAGAGGCAGCCCCCGTGGGGGCTCTTCCCAGCTCTCAATACCTTAATGCTCTCTGCAGTAGCCTCAGAAGGCCCTCGACATGAAAGAAAATAGACCTCTTTCCTTCACCGTACCTCCGTGATTTGGGAGGGAAATCTCATGTGACGCCAAGCCAAGCTTTTAGATCTCACCCATATCGAGCCAGTTCTCACGGAAATTTCACCAGATCCGTCCAAATCACGTGAGATCTCACCCACACGTCCGGAGACCTCTAGCCATACATCCCGATATCTCATCCTCAGCTCATGAGGTTTCTCTCCAGACCCGGGAAGAACTCATCCACACCTCGGAGATAGCGAGCCCGGCCTCGCGAGATCTCACCCAAATCTTCTGATATGGCAGGCTCAGCTCTTGTCTTCTGTGGCCAAAACTTGATGCATCTGTGACCAATCACCCAGGCTCTGGGGGCGGTGGTGTGGGGAAATGGCCCTCCCCAGCCCAGACTGCTTTGAGCCACTTCGGGGCTTAGGGATGGCACATTCCAGAAGTGTGCACAACGTCCAGTAGCTCCAGTGGTCGAAGTACTCCCAGGCACAACAGGAGGGAATCAACAATTTGTCTCCCACGTCAATCCCTGGAATCGCAACATCTTTGACGTGGGGGTAATAAGGGAGCCCTGAAAACAGAAGGAGCAGGCCCGCTGAAGCGTTTTTCACACTCAACCCGAAGGACGGAGTGAGAAAGGCAGGAACAGGAGGGAAAAGCAATGCGCCACCCCAGGCACGAGAAGGTGGCACCCATTGATAACGTTCAGGATGACTCTCTTGAGCGCACAACCAGCCAGAAAAAGACAAAGAAGAGACACCTCTTCTTTAGCCAGAGATCACCTGATCTTGGGGAAAATCTTGGGACGTCTCATGGAAATCTGTGGAGATCACGGCGCATTTAGTGAGATCCAGGGCCAAAAACCGTTCGCCCGTGGGGCAAACTTGCTGGCCCCTGGGCGGATCTTGTAACCCGTACGTAGCAGGGATTGCTGTGCTCCCAGTGTCAGTAGGGAACCCACACGGAGGGGTTGGGCAGCAGTCAACTTTCCTCATTGGTCCCAGGCATGCCCTTCAAGAAGACACACAGGGTGTCTCCCTCAATCCCTGTTGTTTCAGCATCCTGGCTCTAAAGCAGGTAAGAAAGGAGCTTGGATGCGGGATGAATGGGCCAGGGCAAAGCTCCTTCACACTCACGGCGAGGTGACCGGCACAGGAGAGCAGGAGGGGAAACCAGAAGCCAAAGGGCCCACCGCAGGACGGTGAGAACGGAGGCAGGCCCGTGGGCGCTTTCCCTGGCTCTCCACACCTTAAAGCTCAGTGCACTAGCCACACAACACCGCGGAAATGTTGAAAGAATCTATACCTCTTGCCTTCCCCGGACCTCAGGTGATTTGGGGATCAATCTGCTGAGGTGACAGCCCGGCTCTTGCGAGATCTCAGGGAAATCTCGCCAGATCTTATGGAAATCTCACCAGACTCGGTCCAAATCAGGTGAGATCTCCCGCCCAACCCGTGAGATTTCCCGCCCAACCCGGTGAGGTTTCCCGCCAACCCTGGTGAGATTTCCAGGCAAACATGGCGAGATATCCCGCCAACCTGGTGAGATTTCGGGCCAAACCGGGGAAGGCCTCCCACCAACCCTGGCGAGACAGCCCCCAAACCTGGGGAGAGATCTCGCCAAACATCGTGAGGTATCCCGCTGGGCCTCGTCCGATACGCCAGGAAACCTGGGGTGCTATCCCTCCAAACCGCGGGAGATGTCCCTCCGAACCGCGGGAGATGTCCCGAAAACCCTTGTGACGTTCCCCGACAACCCTCTTGAGAATTGCCGCCGACCCGCGTGAGTTTCCCGGCCAAAGCCCGTGAGTTTCCCGGCCAAACCTCGTGAGTTTCCCCGCCCAAGCGCATGAGTTTTCCCACCAAACCTCGTGAGTTTGCCTGCCATACGTCGCGCGTTTCCCGGCCACCCTCGTGAGCTTTCTAGCCCGACCTCCTGGGATTTCCAGCCGAACGTCGTGAGATTTCCAACCCCACCTCGTGAGATTTCCAGCCAGACCTCGTTTGCTTTGCCGCCAAACGTCCTGGGATGGCCAGCCAGACCTCGTGGGATCTGTGGCCCTGCCACTGATATCTAAGGCCAACCGCAGATGCGTCTGTCACCAATCCCCCAGTCACAAGATGGGGGAGGGTGGAGAACTAGAA